>NW_004524616.1:15184397-15189146 GCF_000260255.1 Octodon degus | reverse complement strand
TATGTTTCTTGGTTTTGATGATGAACTATTATGACTGATCTGTAAATTCTTTCTTCATTTTTATTTTGGACAATTTTTATTATTATATTCATTTATGTTTGTAAATAATTTATTTTCAATTTGCAATCTATTAAAAACATTTTAAAAAGCCCACAAATGAGCAAACAAAAAAAATTAAAAAAATAAGATACAAGATAGAATTTTTCTATTTGTGTAAAGTACAAGTTCACACACATGCATTGAAAACTCTGTCCAGATATATGAGAACGTGTAAGAGTGGTTGTCTCTAGAAGGCTGTAAAAGGGGCACACAGATGTGAATGCGAAGCATTTTTCACTATTTAGTTCTTTTACCAATGCATAGGGCTGGCTAGATAGTTCAGCGGATTAAAGAGCTTGTTTAGGCAGATGCAGGGACAGAGGCTGATCTTCAGCCCACTGCTCAGGCCCCACCCCGGGGCATGCTGAGATATGGAGACTGGGGGTGGTGGCTCATGCTTCTAATCTCTGCATTTGGGAGGCTAAAAAGCAGGAAGGATCACTACAAGTCCTATTTGTGTAGTGAGATCCTGTAGACCCTGTACTAAATACATTAAAACAAACAAACAAACAAACCCAACGATGCACATATCTAGGAAGGCAGGCTGGGAGGGAGGAAGAGAGAAGGGCGGAGGAGAGAGAGAGAGAGAGAGAGAGAGAGAGAGAGAGAGAGAGAGAGAGAGAGAGAAATTTGCATGGTTAGAAATGTGTGAAATGTTTTATATGACATATATGTATATTTGCCTTAGGAAACCTTACTAAAAATATGTTTAAAAAATAAAATCACAACTTGGAAATATTGATTCAATTCCAATAGTTTTGAGTTTACCAGGAATTCAATAATTGAAGTTTTAATATTCATTCAATAATGAAAGGTTTTTATGTATTGACAGCTACCTAGAAAATGCAAGATATATTAGAATTTAGAAACCACTTAAAAATAATTATGGCTTTTAGTTATGATAACATGTACAGGAAGTTATTCCTGAATTTTGTTCAAAGTGTTTTGTTTAAAACATCCAAACAGCAGCACTCTTGGTTTCAAATTACTCCATGTTTTTCCTTATCTGTATCAATCCTTATTTTTCTCTTGTCATTTGTTGAAATTTTGCACTAATAAAAATAGCATTATTTATACACATTTTTTCACATTCTTTTTCTTGAGAATTATGGAGAGAAAGAAAGCTTTTCTAACCATATAAACTAAAGGCAGGCCTATTACGTGTCATAGAACAATTTCTAATTTTTCAAACATGTTAGAGGAGAACACACAGCACAGCACACTTGGGAGGACCTCTTTAGATACAAGATGCTCAGTTTTGCCTCCGAGTAAAAGTGGAAGAAGTACTTTGAGTACTCAGGTAACTCTGTGAGACAGCGGGGATCACCTTTGTGCTTTACAGCCAGAAGTACCACTGTGACCCAGAAAAGGATGTGAGAGTCCCGCCCCCCGAAGCAGAACACTGTTTCCCAGCAACTCGGTGATGAGCATATGTGCAGGCAAAAGCCTACTGGAATCTACTGATGATTAGGTTTGCCAGGAGCTGATTCCTGGGCTAAAATCCAGCTGCTTTAACATTATATGTTACTACTTACAACTCACACTCTCAGCTCTGGTCCAGAAAATTTCTGACTTGCTCTTGGTCCTGCATTATCTCTTACCATTTTCTAGACAGTTTGCATCTAGCATCTATGCATCTAGCACTCTTGTATCCTTTGGGGACACTGGGACAAAAGGTTTTTGCTCTTACTCTTCCATTTTCATAGTTACTGCTGCTTCCCTAATACCTGACTTCAGATCCTTTTGCTTCTCTTTGGAATTACTTTCCCATTATTTTTATTCCTCCCTTTGGTTGTGTTGCTTCTGACTGCATAAGGTGAACTTTTACGTTTCTCTGTTCAGCCTCTATTTCCTCCCTGACACCCGCAGGAAACAACATGCAGCATACTCCAATCCCTCCACCTACATCTGGACAAGCAAATAGGCTAAAGTCCTGAATGTTTCAAGAGGAATCATCCAGGAAGTTACATAATTAGTCACCTCCACTGTGGTAAGGAACTATGACAACCAACATGTCATTGTTTTTATCAATGTTATATATTCTTCCTTCAAAAGTTAAAATTGTCAAAATTGAACATTTGAATTATTTTGTGTTGAAACAAGTCTGCTTGACATATAAATTTTGTAGAATCACTTAAAAAAGATTTTTTTAAAAAATATTTATTTATTTATTTGTGTGTGTGTGTGTGTGTGTGTGTGTGTGTGTGTGGCCAGCTCAGCCCACCAGGGGGCAGGGCTGGCTGGCATGTGGTGCTGGGGGATTGAACCACGGTTCCTGCGCTTTGCTAAGCTTGTTCTAAGTAGGTGCTTTAGACCACTGAGCCATCTCACCAGCCCCCAAGATTTTTCTTTTTATTTTACTCATACATCAATAATTATTTTATAGGGCTAGGGAGATAGTTTAGTGGCATAAGCACCTGCCTGGCAAGTGCAAGGTCCTGAGTTCAATCCCTGGTATTAGATATAGATATAGATATAGATATAGATATAGATATAGATATAGATATAGATATAAACACACACACATACACACACATATATGTATATATATCACATTAATTATAATGACATCATCATTTTGATGTGAGACAGAGGAATACTTAGCATCTCAGTTGTTTCAGGCAAATTTCCCATTGTATAAAATCCTTTGCATTGGAGAAGCTTCAGAAGGCAAATATCCCACCTTCATGCTCCTAGAAACTTTTATTCAGACATGTGACCAAGACTGTCTATGAGAACTTTTTTCTTAACAAATAGGGAGATGTTGGAGAAATTGTCATGGTGCTTTATTTGAAAAATTTATCTTAAAAGATGTAGTAAATGCTTCTCATTCTCCATTTTCATCTAAACTAATTTCTCCAGATTTATAAAGAGAAGTTCCACAATGCTTTGGGGAAGATTAGAAGAGTAAACGCAGAAGACAAAGTGCCATGTATCCAAAGATTTGCCTGGCCAGGAAGCATGCCCATGTGAGAACAAGGGAAGAAGGGGGCCTATAATGCAGAACAAAAGCCCTCACCAGACTAGACTGCTGGCACTTCGATCTTGAACTTCTCAGCCTCAAATCTGTGAGGTAATTAAACAAATTTTTGTTGCTTATATATTTATCCATTCTAAGGTATTTTGATATAGTGCCTTGAACTAAGACACTGTGGGTAAAGAACACCCAACTCTGATTCAAAACTGTGATAGTTTGGATAAGGCCTGAATTTGTCCTCAGAAACTCAGCCAAATGGAGTCTAGCTCCTCAGCCTGGTGGCAAGACCTAGAAAACAGACTCACAGATTGTAGGTGACTGGAGGCTGGCCCGTTCCTTTCTCTCATTCTCATGGAATGAAGAATTTTGTTTTGCCACACACTCTGATTGTGATGTGCTGCCTTTGCAGAGCCCCAGAGCAACAGGGCCGGTAGATCAGGGGCTGGGACTCCCAACATTCTGAGCTGAAATGAAGGTTTTCTGTTTATAAGACACATCACGGGCATTTTGTTACATGAGTGGAAAGCTGGCTAAAAAAGGATTTACTGTCTTTTGTGCTAGGTTTTGGCTTTGCTTTGAGCTGATTGCTTCTTTCTACTTGCAGATTCCTTTTCCTTAGAGCAGGATTATTTATTCTACCCTTATTCCTCTACTGTGTCTTGGAAGTATGTAATTTGTTTTGCTTTTACAGGGGCTCACAGCTGAAAGAGTTTGGCTATATCTTAGAAAGGATATTCGGACTTGGAATTTTGAATATCACTGAATGGAATAAGATACTTTGAGACTATTGGAGATGAAATGATTAGTTTTTCACTGAGAGATGGGCATGAACCTTGGTGTTCACAAGTAGAAAACTGGTTTGGCTTTGGTCTAAGGTTACTTTCAAAGGGTTTGTGTGTTGGAATCTTGGTCCTCATTGTGACAGTGATGGAGATGGTACCCTTCATAGATGGAGCCCAGTTTGTAGGACATTGAATGCCCCTCCCTTGCTCAGACTTCCTGTTGGTGGTGTGGTATTTCCTTCCATCATACACTTCCACCGTCATGACATAATCAGTTGTCACCAGAACCAAGCTAATAATAGCACTTGGCCTTTGAACTCTAGAACTGTGAGCTAAAAACCTCCTCTAAACAGAAAATAAAACAAAACATAAAAGGATTAGCTGTGAGCCTATTTTCTTTATGAGGTCAGCCTGTCTTAGCAATTTGTTATAGTAACAAAAACCAAACTCATTTTGGAGTACAAAGTGCACCCCAAATTGGCAAGATATTCCTTCCTAAGCTATGTAATCAGAGGTGCAGTAAGCATTCTGCCAATCCATCAAGTGATGGGCATATGCTGATTATTATTGCATGGACATCAATATATTGCATTTTACTAAAGACAAATGGCTCAAAGAGAGGTTGCTAATGAATAAAATGTTAATTAACTCTACAGATGGTGATGTTTGCAGTTTTGTGGCAATTAGGAAAGACAATTTCTGGGAGTGTAGACTGGTGCAACCGTTATGGAAATCAGTATGGAGACTCCTTAGAAAAGTTGGTCTGGAAATCCCCTTTAAACAAGCTATTCCTCTACTGGGAATTTTCTCAGAGGATCTGAAAACATCATATCATAGGGATATATGTGTGCCTATGTTTATAGCAGCACAATTTGTGATAGCCAAATCTTG
>NW_004524616.1:15180990-15182836 GCF_000260255.1 Octodon degus | reverse complement strand
AATGACTAGAATGATTTGTTCTAATGGTGTTTGTAAGTAGGATCACAAGTCTGCATCTTGTACAGCGATTAACCACTAAGAAGAATATATGCAGTGTATTATTTGTTGAAACTGTACTTCCAATTTGATTTGAAACTGTCTCATTGCTATCTGTTTATCAATAAAACTTTGAAAAAAAACATAGGACACAATAGATACAACTTAAAAAAAACTTCCCTTTCATGAAGAAATGTAACCAACCTGATTCGCAGGGCCTCTGGATCTCCTAAAGCACTATCTCAGAGGCTCATGTCTGATTACTATGGAGGTCACACCAACCAGTGTTGTTAAAGAAAGGTAATATAGTTCAACCAGTGCATAGCTAAGTTTATCTCAGTGTAACCACATGTTTATGAGCTTATTGATCCATCCTAGAGAAGAGCATCCTAGAGAATTTCTAATATGATTACAAGTCTCATATTTACTCTTTTCAAGAACTCAATAGAAACTAAGAGCCATTCCTCAGATGGACAATTATTACTTGGCAGGGTGGATGTGCTTATACTCAAATACCCTAGGGATCTCTGTTGTTGTGGTTCCTTAATTGGAATTGCACAAGGTTTAAAGGGCATCCCAATCAGTTAAAGAAATTTTGAGCTCTATTTCATTCCCTGGATCCTAAAAAATGAATGGCAGAGCCTGCCTGTAATGGGGCTTAGACTCACTAGCCTCGTCTAAAGCCAGTTTCCTGCCAAAGCTTGAAGCCATTTGTGATATCCTGCCCCAAAGAAACACAATGAATCAAAGAAGTACATCTATGTTATCTGTTACTTCCAAAATCCAACAGGGAGCAAATGTTGTTTCTTCTTTGACAATGTGGGGTGCGTGATATTGTAACTTGTCCTTCATATCGGAGAAGTCATCTCTAGTGCTTCAGATAGATGAAAGGATAATCAGAAGTCCATTATTGCTACTTTCTATTTCTTTGTATTACCAACATGATACAACAGTGCAGTTGACTAGCATGATGCCCTGTGAAGTAGAGTACCCCATGTACAATGGTGACATAGAGGTCAAGAACTGTAATCATAAGATGAAATAAGAATACTAATGTTCCTGTTAAGTGAAGGTAAACTTCTGGTTTTTGAAATAGCATTTTTAAGATGAATAGATGCAAACTAAAAATTTTAGTTACTCTAGAAAATAAATTACACATAGAGTGTTAATTGTGGTTTGAAATACAGACTGAATATATAATCAACTGAGTACAAGTGTTTATGAAACATTTTGTGAGTCCTAGAGAAATTTTTTAGGTCAAACCAGCTACTTCTATACCTTTTAAGTCTTTCAGTGTGGCATTTAATTTTACATCTCCCTACCTCTCCTGGTCTCCTTCCTGGGGCATAATACTGGTTTTGACTTACTGTTCTGGCAGAGAAAGGCAGTTCTAAGAGTTATTCTTAGTCTTTCCTACCTTAGTAGGTATTATGATCAAATGAATAATAATTAAAACTAGGATATTTTTGATAGTAAGAAAGGAGTACTAGTAATAATTATTCTGGAAAAACCAGATGAAAACTGTTACACAAGGGTAAGTATATCTTCAAGTGGCATCCACAATGAAAGACACACATGTGTAAATATCAAATAGTTTCCCTCGTATAAGAACTCAAAAGAAGAAATACAAATAGAAAGGTATAATACAAGTAAAAGGAAAGCAAGAACTTGAGGACTAGACAATGAAGAGAGAGCAAGGAGAAGAGCTAGGAAACATGACAGAGGCAAGCCATACAGTTATATGTACAAGATGGGTAAGGCAATGATCCTGACAATCTTCAGAAGATTTTCGAATCTTCCAGTTAATTGA
>NW_004524616.1:15169015-15180176 GCF_000260255.1 Octodon degus | reverse complement strand
ACAATCTGAGGTACAGGATCTCAGGATAAATCCTGAGGGGATTTGACTGATCTTATCAGATCCAAAAGCTACAATTCTTGTTACATTGGTCTTGCTTTATGTTAGTCTTAACCATCTACCAGAAAAGTATAAAAATGGAGTATAAGTAAAGCCATGTTGTTATGTTGAACTGTAGGGGACTCAGATCAACAACTTCTGACATTGAAAGTCAAGTGGAAAACACAATACTATTATGGACTACTGGACTATCTTGGAATATTTTGCTGAGTTCACACACCTATAATATTTAAAGACGGAACTAAACAAAAAAGGGGATACAAATGAATAACCATTTTGTATCTGTGTATTCAAAATGGTTAAGATAGATATATAGCTACATTCTCTTAATTCAAGGAGTAGAGGGATTTGTTCTAATAGTAATTGTAAATAGGATATCATGTCTGCATCTTGTAAAACAAATAACCACTAGGAAGGCCGTATGCAATGTGTTAATTATTGGAACTTTCCTAACCAATTTGATTTGAAGCTGTCTCATTGATATTTCTTTCTCAATAAAATTATGGGAGGGCCGGGGAGGTAGCTCTGTAGAATAAGTGCTTGCCTGGCAAGTGCAAGGGCCTGAGTTCAATCCCTGGTTCCACCAAAAAAAAAAAAATAAAAAAAAAAAAAAATAAAATAAAAAAAAAAAAATAAAAAATAAAATTATGGGAAAAAACCAAACAAGGGTCAGTAATCAATCTGGAGTGGTAATTTGGCCATTTACTGAGTGTATCTGTACTGTCAGTAGATTCAGGAATCAGAAAATAGCAGTTACATAGGTTCAGAAATCTAGTGGGGCTCTGTGGCTGAGAATTCTATTCATACCTGATATCTTTATCTCTCTCCTCTAATAAGTGAACCAAATTTATAATCTATCTTCAACCTCTAGAATTAGTGTCAACTTAAAGCCTGTTTCCAATAATCCCTGAAAGCTCTTGGCATTTTCTTTTGCTTATGGAATAAATCTCCTAGTAAATGATTACAAATTCCTTTGTGTAAGTTCAGAAAGAAAATCACAGTGCATACTTGTTAGTACAAGATACTATAAGTGTATCTGGCCTTTTCTCAATGGTCTGGGATATCTGTGTATGGATTTAAATCTGAGAATCAGGTGAAGAGCTTTAATTCTGTTATAGTAGCTAAAAGCAGGCTTTCCAAATCTAAAGGCCTACTGCTGTTATATTACGTGAGACCAACCATGGATATAGCTCAGTGACACAGCACCTGCCTGGCCAGCATAATAAGTTTGATTCTCAGTACAAAAATAAAAAGGACCTCTGTGGGCTGGCCAGATAGCTCAGAGGACTAAAGCACCTGTGTAGGAAGGCACAGGGACTGGTGTTCAAACCCTGGTGTGCAGTGCTGATCCCACTCCTGGGGCACACTGAGACAATGATTGAGACTGGGCATGGTAGCATGCGCCTGTAATTCCAGCACTTGGGAGGCTGAAAACAGGAGGATCACTATGAGTATGATCTGTGTAGTGAGACACTGTAGACCCTGTACTAAATACGTAAAAAAGGACCTCTGTGGGCTTTTAATTAGAGGTCTAAAGACTTTCAAGGTTAGGGGTGGTCTAGTACATGTACTCAAATATCCATTGTTTGCTGGCTTCCTCAGATTAAGTTACTTTATTCTGATTTATCAAGCAAAGATGTTGATACCTTTTGAATTATTCAATTCTTTCTAAATAATCCTATATGAGATCTATTCTTTTTCAAAAATCACTATTTTTTTCTTTGATTTTTTTTTTTTTTTTTTTTTTTTTTTTTTGAGACAGGGCCTCTTTCTCCCATTCAGGCTGTCCCTGAGCTCACTTTGTATCCCAGGCTTGTCTTAAACTCACAATGATCCTGCTGCCTCAGCCTCCTGAGTATTGGGATTACAGGCTTGTACCACCACCCCTGCTACTACTAAAATTTTCATAAAAGAATCCTGGAAAAACTATGACTTCAATTAACACATTCATTAATGTCTTATTTTAAATTTTTAGTTTTGATTTTGGGAATTTTAGCCCAGTCGGCTAAGAGAGAAAGCATATTGTATGTTTACTTGTTTTCAAAGTAAGTCTGTTGTCATGCACTAACTTCAAAATGCTGATAACAAATGACACAACTTCCATACAATTTTGCTTGATCTCCTCTTTCTAGAGTAAAACGGATGATAGTAAAATTATGCTGGACTATAAAACATAAAACTATTAGAAAAACTGAATATACAATCACTGTATTCATGCTTTATTTTCTTATATCATTAATCCCCTGGCTGCCTGAAGTCTTATCTTTAATAAGTAGTTATATCGTAGATAACCAAATGACAATTTGATTAAATTTGACTGTCTTGATAGTGCAGCATACTTTATTACTATAAAAGCATGATTTTACTGTTCTTAAGCCTGACAATTTCAGATAATCAATCCCAGATTCTTGCATTATTACAAAAGTGTGTTCTTAGAAGTCTCAAACATTCATTCACCTTGCCAGTATCTTATCAGAGTTCTTGGTATCAAATGATTCTTCATACAGAATGTTGTACTACCTGGTTCCCAACAGGTACCCTATTTACTTCATAGACTGGCATATTTTGGAGTATCTGGAAATGCGATAAGGGGCTATTTGGTTCAGTGAAACCAACATTATGTCTACAAGAGAGACTTACAATAGCTCTTTCAGTTATAATTTTGATATCTAATTATGATTATGTGTAATTTGGAGAGATAATTGTGTACATTTAGAGCTAAGTAAATCCTTTTTCAATTACCTAGAACAAATGAACAACTCTGAATGCCAATGGGATAGCAAATGTTGGAAAAGCAAAACACAAAACCCATCATTTTCATGTGGAGGAGAGAGAACTAGGGCCAATCCCCTAGCCTTAGGATGGAATTTTGTCTCACTAATAAGTGAAGAATTACTTTATATGAACTATAAAGTAACTTTAAACTCCTATGAGCTTATGAAATGTCAACAAGGACAATATCTGAATAATTACATATCCCAAAATGTTAGAGAATAGTTAATTAAAATTTATATGCTTTCACAGTTCAGTTTTTTTTTTTTTTACTTTTGTTTTTGTTTTTCTGGCTAGCAAGAGGGTGGGATAAAGGGAGAAGAACGGGCCTATCTCTGGCCTGAGCAATTTCGGTAACATTTTCTGATCAGCAGAATTACCAGATAGGAGATAGTAATATATCTAGCTAGATGTCTGATGTATATATAGGCTTTCACTGTCCCAATTTCTTTTCCTTGTCCTTGGCAGGAATTGTTTTATTTGCTAATAGTTATACATTTACAATCTTTAAGGTATTTTTTGCTTTTGTGTTTTCTGCTTGTAACAGAAGTGAGTAAAGGGGGGTGATCTATTGGGTTTATTCATGCTTTAGCAGAGAAAATGTATGTAGGTATAGTTCAGGAAATCACTGTGTCATCAGGGTAAAAGATTGTGAAAAAAGGAGCTTGACCAAGAATTCTGGGATACAGGGGGTTACCAATGCGGTAGCTACAGATTTCAGTGTGACTGTTGTCTTTACTGAGGGTAACTATACTTTTTAATGTCAAGTTGAATTTTAGTCCTTTGCCACAGGTACTCATTTTGTATGTGACTGCAAGAGGTTTTTTTCCCCCTGTGAACAGGAGTACTACCCATGGCCCAAATGTTACTATGCAAAACCAAATATTTTTGTATTACCATTTTAAACTGTTCTTTAAAAATTGTTTAAATGACCCATCTTTCTGCTTTTGATATCAAATAATGGTGCTTTTCTTTTGGACTTATTAGACAATAAATGAACACCAGAAAAAACGTGTTTAGAAAGACGCTAAAAGAAAAGGACTATTTAAAAGCAGTGGTCTTACAACCACCGTATGACCTAAAAGCAAATGTAGTTCACGCTCTACTGTGTTTGCTTTCAGGGCATCTTGAATTTGTTTAATGACAAATTCTACAAAGTTAGGAAAGCATAGATTTGTCCTTTGGAAGACATTTTTAAAAAAATTTTGAAGTTATTAAAATTATACTTATCAGGGTGGTCAGAACATGGAGATCAGAGTAGTGAGCCCCTGAAGAAGTTGCCAAAATGATGTCCACACCAGTTATACTGTTGAAAGAGGGGACTAATAGCTCCCAAGGTGTCCCTCAGCTTGTGAATAACATCAGTGCCTGCCAGGTGATTGCAGAGGCTGTAAGAACCACCTTAGGTCCCCGTGGCATGGACAAGCTTATTGTAGGTGATTGGGGCAAAGCAACAATTTCTAGTGATGGGGCCACAATTTTGAAACTTCTCAATATCATCCATCCTGCAGCAAAGGCTTTAGTGGACATTGCCAAATCTCAAGATGCTGAGGTTGGTGATGGCCCCATCTCTGTAACACTTCTGGCTTCAGAGTTTCTGAAGCAGGTGAAACCCTACATGGAGGAAGGCTTGCACTCCCAAATCATCATCCAAGCTTTCTGCACAGCTACACTGTGGGCAATTAAAAAGATCAAGGAGATCGCTGTGACCATGAAGAAGCAAGATAAAGTGGAGCAGAGGAAGCTGCTGGAGTAGTGTGCCATGATGGCTCTGAGCTCCAAGATGATCTCCTGGCAGAAAGCCTTCTTTGCTAATATGGGGGTTGATGCTCTGATGATGCTGGATGAATTGCTACAGCTTAAAATGATTGGAATCAAGAAGGTACAGGATGGAGGTGCCCTAGAGGAGTCTGCGCTGGTGGCTGGTGTTACACTCAAGAAAAAGTTCTCTTAAGTTGGATTTGAAATGCAACCTAAGAAGTACGATAACCCCACAATTGCCTTATTAAATGTTGAACTTCAGCTGAAAGCTGAGAAAGACAATGCTGAAATCAGAGTCCACATAGCAAAGGATTATCAGGCAATCATTGATGCTGAGCAGAACATTCTTTATGACAAATTAGAGAGAAGATCTATAATTCTGGAGCCAAAGTTATTTTGTCCAAACTCCATATTGGCTACGTGGCCACCCAGTACTTTGCTGTTAGGGTCATGTTCTGTGCTGGCTGTGTGCCTGAGGAGGACAATGATGGCCTGCAGAGGCTCAATCCAGCCCAGTGTAAATGCTTTATCAGCAGATGTTCTGGGCCACTGTCAGCTGTTCGAAGAGACCCAGATTGGAGGTGAAAGGTACAATTTCTTCAGTGGCTGCCTCAAGGCCAAGACTTGCAACTTCATCCCCCATGGCAGAGGTGAGCAGTTCATGGAGGAGATAGAGCAGGCTCTTCATGAAGTTAGCATGATTGTCAGAGGGGCATCAAGAATAATTCAGAGGTGGCTGGTGGTAGAGCCATCGAGATAGAGCTCTCTAAGTACCTTCAGGATTACTCAAGGACTATCCCAGGAAAACAGCAGCTATTGATTGGGTCATATGCTAAGGCCTTGGAGATGATCCCATGTCAGCTGGATTTGATGCCACAAACATCCTGAACAAGCTATGCGCTTGGCATGTCCAGGGTGGTATGTGGTATGGGGTGGACATCAACAATGAGGATATTACTGACAATTTTGAAGCTTTCATGTGGGAGTCAGCTATGGTGCTAATCAATGCCCTGACAGCAGCCTCTGAGGCTGCATGCCTGATTATGTCCATTGACAAGACCATCAAGAATCCTCACTCCGCTGTGGATACTTCTCCAACAGTGGGCCAGGGCCACCTCCCTTGACATCCTACCCATCACTCTGGCTGGCAGCTGGCTCCAGGTATGCTTGCCCTTCCTGGCTTGGCTCATTGGTATTATGAAGAAGTAGTAGTAATTGGTCTGTTCTGTTCTCACTGGAGGTTATTTACATAAAACTTAAGACTTAGATTAAAAAAAATACTTATCAAATAAAACTGCAATTTGTTCTTTCTTTATTTAAAATCCTGTTTTCCCAGTTTGAAATTTGAGCTTTGATCTTTATGTATGAATTATTCAATATAGGTCCCTTAACATGTATACTTTTATATTTCATTCTGGAATGGATTTTTCCAAGGCTTCTTTAATATCCTGTACTTTAATGTATAATGTTAATTTTTCCCAATTTGATCAATTCCTTTTAAATTTGAATGAGATTCTGTTTTTCCTCATGTACTCAGGTAACACTATTGATTCATAGTCAGTGGAGGAGGGACTTTGAGTAGATTTTGCAGTAGTGATGAGATGAGTCCAACCAGACCCAGATACACTCACCCAACCCTCCCCTTGATTAAAGATGCTCCTGCCTGGATATGTCTACACTCTAGCTATGGAACAGCATAAAACCTAGAATGTTGTACTAGGTTTGCTCCTAACTTTGGCCATTGTGGTCTTATTTTCTGATCACAAGAAGTAACTGAGAGCAGACAATTATTTTCACCTCTGAAGAATATCTAGGCTTTCATTATTTTCTCTTTTCATGTTTATTGACTGGAATTGTTCTATTTGCTGATATTTCTGCACTTAGGTTCAATTTCAAGCCAAGGACATTACTGCATGAGAAGCAAGAATAGAAAATCAATACCATATTGATTGCCAGTGAAAAGGTCTATGAATAACTTCAGTTACCTCTTTGTAGTTTAAGAGCCATTGTTCTATCTTCTCCATTTATGGATCTCTGAGTTTTGATAATGAAATAATGTTAAGATTGAATCAAAGACCTAGAAAAATTCTTCATGCCTTTTAAGTCTATAAATTTGCAAATAGTATGCTTTTAAGAAATCTTTCAACTTGAACTAACACTGTTGTTTCCCTCTTTACTTGTTGAACAAGGAAAAGTGTCATTTTGGAAGGGTCATATCTCTAATAAAAAGTGGTGATGCTTAGCCTGATTTAATTCAAAGTAAAAATATATGCCCGTCCACACTACTTTCATTCCTTTCAATATGTTAAAAATTTTGGTTTCTTTAGGGTTTTTTATTTTGTGAAAACAGAATGAAAATTCACAACAAATAGTAAGAGAATAATAATAGTTAATATACTGCCTATCATTATCTTTGAAGTAGTACCTCAGCATAAGACATAAATCAAAAAGATTCTTACAGGGGCTGGGAGATTCTTTTCTTCTGGAAGAAGAAAAGATTCTTCCCGTTAGCACAGTGCCTGCCTGAAACTGGGCAGCCCATTCCCATAATCCCAGCACTAGGGAGGCTGAGGATCACTATGAGTCTGAATTCCATAGAGAGACCTTGTACCGTCCCCCCCCCCCCGCAAAAAAAAAAAAAGAAAAAAAAGATTCTTACAGAAAAGAAACAGATAATACAATACTTTCTTTTCATGATAATGTATTCATTTAAGACCTGACATTTCTTTCAGACACTAAACATGTTTTTTTTTTTTTAATTTTTGTAGAGATCACAGAGAACTTAGTTGTGTTTTAAGCATTGCAAAACTTAAGAAAATGTATTCATTACCTATCAGAATAGAGAATGGGGGGCATGGCAGGAGATTAGGTTGGGCTTGACTCCGTAGGTTCTGGAAATACAGGACTCTGCAGATAATGGGCAGCTCTTTAGGGCCCCACAAAGTGCAGACACAGGGAGATTGATCTGACTACTCCACCTTTGGGAAGGCTGACTTTGAAATAACTGAAATCTTGCTGTTATATTAATACTGAGTCACTTAGAACACTGGCTGCAAGCAACAGAAATGACCTCAGCTAATCTAAATGAAAAAACAAAAACAAACAAACAAACAAACAAAAAAAAAAAACCAACGCACTGGAAGGACATGGATATTTCCAGAATCCTGGAACTTCTAAAGGCCCAGTCTTCAAAAGGCACATTACTCGACAAGCTTTGGCAATCTAAGTGTTCACTGAGGTTTAGATTCAGAAACAAAACAGCATCAAATATTTTTCACCCCTTCTTTTCAATTCCAGTTCTGGAATAGAGAGTACAATTGACTTAGCTAGCATTCTGGGCTTAAGGTTGGGAAAGCATGTTGACATACACTCTACCTATACTCTTGGAAAATGGTGAAAGGGCTCAGAGAAAGGCTACCAAAGCTTTCCCCTGCAGGTAGTATTCTTAGCCAGACATTTCAAATCTTGGGTGATAGACTGTCCCTTTGCCTCCTTCCTTCATTAAATACTGGTGACACTACTTAGCCCTTTCTATTATAACTTACCTCCTAGAAAGCATGCACAAACTCTAGTTCAGTTTCTCCACTGCATTGAGGAACTCTTACTTTGAATAGGCTATGTCTTTTGGTTTAGTTCTAGCATATGTTCTGTTCTGTTCTTCATATACAATCTCAGTATTAATGACCAGAAACTTTTCTTATCTCCTGGATCTGAGTTGGATAGGTATTTGTTTTATTCCTTGCCACTCTGTCATTCCCACCAAAGGTTTGGGTGCTTTCCTGAACATCCAATATGTGCTTGGTGTCATGTTCCCTACATTAAGCTTACTGGAGGTGTTATGCCTGATTGATTATGGATTTCCTAGCAATGTGCTTCTTCTATGAGCATGCTTTCAATATTCCTAATGCCAACTGATTGTCTGCCAATTTTTTCTCTTTGTAAAAGCCAGAAACATTTCTTTTTTTTATTTTTGTGGAACCAGGGATTGAACTCAGGCCCTTGCGCTTGCCAGGGAAGTGCTTATTCCATTGAGCCATCTCCCCAGCCCCCAGAAACATTTCTTTATGCTGCTGTGTTCATTCAGTATCCCCACTTAATTATATCATTTAAATTTGTTTTAGTAAAAATGGAATAGATGTAAAATCCTAATGCTATTATATGTGAGATTTAAAGAAATTCCTGCAATATATTTCTATCTATGTGATTTGTTATGCTAGATGTTTATTTCTTCAAATAACTTATTTCACACTAGATAGAGCTTTTTAAGTGCAAGGCTCTTTCTTGCTTTTATTTTACTTTTCTCTATTCAGCACTATGACTGGCACATAGTAGGTATTCAGTGAATGTTAGTTTCATAGAAGGTACAGAGAGGCAACCTAAAGTTCACAGGGCCTTCCTTTTAAAAAAACAATCTTGGTCTTAAAAGACAACATTTAAGTATTAGTTGTGCAATGAATCCAGCTATGATTGCTGGTTTGATTCTAAAATAGAGCCAAATCAAACTTGAACACATGATGCATAGAAAGATATATTAGTGTCATTTGTCTTTCCATATAAATGTAAAAACTCTTAGCCAGTCTCTGAACTTTTGCTAGTAAGCTATTCTATCATTTTCTACTCCCTGATTCTAACTTTGCTTCAGGCTGGCCTTTCCTGTTTGTGAGTAGGTGGATGGAATACTTCATGTGCATCCCGCAGCAGGGGGCCGAGCTTGTACTGACTGTAGCCCCACATACTCCTACACTCTCCACCCCAGTGTGCTGTCACATTATGAGAGCTGGGAATGTTCTATAAGTGCTGGCAGACAGATCACACTCATAAGTTGGTTCAATTTAGCTTAAATGGATATATCTAAGTGAATTGCCACCCACATCTGAAATTCCCTGGTTTTCCAGTACTGGGTTTTTTGTTTTTGTTTTTTGTGTTTTTTTTTTTTAAAGAAATCTCATGCTGCCAACAACAAAAATTACTGAAAATTTCAACAAATGTGACATTGTTAGAAGACAAAGATTGCTAACAGACTTCTTAAATCCAATTTAGAAAAGTCTATAAATATATACAATGTTGCTTTCAATTAGGAAGAAACAGAATTTAAGATGTCATATTCTAAAGTGGAGAGAATAAGCACAGTTACTGTGTGGAGTTGACTCTGTAGTGGCTGAGTGCTCAGAATATTGAAAGTACATTTCTCTGTGTGGGTGGTGGGTGGGAAGACTCTCTCTTATGATAGCAGCAAATCAGCAAATGTTTGTGACTGCAAAACAGAGAATATCATAGTAAAGCTTACAGACCTTACAGACTTTACATGTGGTAAAATAGTCACTTACTTGGAGCCCACAGTTCAATACTGGTTTAAAAGTGCTGAGCAACCAACTGTCCAGCTCTTCTTTGCTCTAACTAGGGCTGACCAGATACAGACTAGTAGTATATTCTAACTTCTGGTTCAGCCAGATTTATAGTACTCAATTTACAGTTTCTTGAATTTAGACTTCAACCTGTTTGGCTTTCTACAAGGAAGAAGTCAGCCACTATGATGGATAAATCCCAAATTTTGTTTTTCATAACAATAATTTATTTCTAGGCATTTTATAGTACATAATTTTTGTTCTACTTTTAGTTCTTGTGTGTTTAAAAGCCATAGTCATAAGTGAAAAGCAGCTCTTTCTGCTCAGAACTCTGGGTAACTAACTCAGCTTGAGGAATCCAGCTGCTTGGCCCATCACTCTACATGAAGTGCAGCACCTGGAACCTGGCAATTGGGCTGGACAGAGGAACACAGGGTAAATCTACTCTAACAAAGGAAAGCATTTTGCATACAAACTCCAAATTTACAATTTGTTTTGTTACACAACTATAGATTTTGTGCCTATGGCCTAAATATAGGAAACAATATAGGAAAGAAATAGAATATATGAAACAGATTCAAAGAGATATCCAGAATATTAAAAATTCCATTAAAAGCTGGCAAAATCATTTGAATGAAACTGAAGATAGACTTTCAGACCTTGATAACATCATTACAGCTAGAGACCAGGAAAGGAAAGATCTCTTAAAAGTAACAGGTAAAAAGCAAATAATAATTCAACAGCTACAAGACAATGCAAAGACGAATGACATAAGACTGATAGGTGTCAAGAAAAAGAAGGAATCAGTGCAAATACATAAAAAACCTATTTATACAATAGAAGAAACCTTCCAAAGCATGGGGAAAGAATCTGACAAACAGTTAATTGAGGCATATAGCTCTCCAAATAGCATTAATGAAGATAAATCTAAACCAAGACATATAATAATCAAGATCCCAGAAATTCAGCACAAGAACAACATATTGAAAGCTGTTAGCGAAAACAAACAGATCATACTTAAAGGAAAGTCCATCAGAATTACAGCAGATTTAACAATAAAAACATTAAGTCAAGACCCAGTCCTAGCCCAGGTCTGGTGAGTGTGCGGAGAGCTTCCTGCTACACTGCACCAGCGGGACCAGTCCCAGCCCAGGCGCAGTGTGGGTCGGACCCTCTCCCACCCCCTCGGGCCGCCCCCCACCACTCCGCCCTACCTCCCCCACCCC
>NW_004524616.1:15168374-15168915 GCF_000260255.1 Octodon degus | reverse complement strand
CAGGTCCGGTGAGTGTGCAGAGAGATTCCTGCTACCCTGCACCAGCGGGACCAGTCCCAGCCCAGGCACAGCGTGGGCCGGAACCTCTCCCACCCCCTTGGGCCGCCCCCCACCACTCCACAGTACTTCCGCTCCCCCGCCCTCCGAGTAGGAATTTCTGCCACGTCCAGGAATCCCCAGACACAGTCCTAGCCAGCTCCAGTGAGTGTGTGGGAGAGCTTTCTCTTCCTCCTACTTCACCTTACCCTCTCCAGGCACAGCTCAGGTCTGGCATACACGCCTGGAGTGTAATCCTGCAGCTGCAATCCCTGCACTGAGTGTAGATAGATCCAACCAGCCAGGCCAGGAGCAGAACATCTCGCCACAGGCACACAACAGGTTCACCCTCAAGGGAAGCAGCAGGAAGGAGCTGAGCACAGGAGCCAAACCCAAGCCAGACACAGCAAGATAAGTCCAAACTTTGTAGAGCTGCACCTGAACTTCAGTATGTGTGAAGGTTATAACTACAGCAAAGATCTACAACAAAGGTCAGAAGACAATG
>NW_004524616.1:15144869-15146076 GCF_000260255.1 Octodon degus | reverse complement strand
TGATCATTTCCATTGAAGCAGAAAAGGCTTTTGACAAAGTCCAACACTCATTCATGTTCAAAGTCCTACAGAAAATTGGAATAGATGGCCTCTATTTCAATCTGGTAAAAGCCATTTATGAAAATCCAACAGCTAACATAATCCTAAACGGGGAAAAACTGAAATCTTTTACTCTTAGATCGGGAACAAGACAAAGATGTCCTCTATCACCCCTCCTATTCAATATAGTTCTGCAATCATTAGCTACAGCCAATAGACAAGAGAAAGAAAAGGAATTATAATAGGCAAAGAAGAAGTTAAATTATCTTTATTTGTGGATGACATGATACTTTACTTAGAAGACCCAAAAAACTCCACCAAGAAACTACTAAAATTAATACAGAAATTAAGTAGCATAGCAGGTTATAATGTCAATACCGAAAAGTCAATAGCATTCCTCTACACAGACAACAAACACACTGATTGGGAAAATATAGAAACAATACCTTTTACAATAGCACAGAGAAAATTGAAGTACCTTGGAAGTAACATAACTAAAGAAGTCAAAGAACTTTTCAATGAAAATTACAGTACTGTTAAAAACGAGATCATAGAGGATTTCAGAAAATGGAAAGATATCCCATGCTCCTGGATAGGAAGAACCAACATTGTGAAGATGGCCATACTCCCAAAATTGCTGTATGGATTTAATGCAATTCCTATCAGACTACCAACGACATATCTCCCAGACATAGACAAATCATTCCTACAATTTATCTGGAACCGGAAAAGACCTAGAATAGCAAAGGCAATTCTGGTCAATAAAGACAAGGCAGGTGGTATTACTTTTCCTGACTTGAAATTATACTACAAGTCGACTGTGATAAAATCAGCATGGTATTGACATCAAAATAGACCTGAGGATCATTGGAATAGATTAGAAGACAGCAAAGCCCCTACGAACACACTCAGCCACCTTATCTTTTACAAAGGAGCCAAACATACTCACTGGAAGAAAGATAGCCTCTTTAACAAATGGTGTTGGAGGCTCTCCACATGCGGAAAAAAGTTGACCCAGGTCTATCACCATCCACTAAACTAAAGTTAAAATGGATTAAAGATCTAAACCTTAAAGCAGAGACACTAAATCTCCTGGAAGAGAAAGTAGGTGGAACTCTTGAAGACATAGGGGTAGGCAAAGAGTTCATGGACAGAAATCAAATCACAC
>NW_004524616.1:15134211-15144514 GCF_000260255.1 Octodon degus | reverse complement strand
CACCCAACAACAAATGTTGCAGAGGCTGTGGGGAAAAAGGAACCCTTCTCCACTGCTGGTGGGAGTGTAGACTGGTGCAACCATTATGGAAATCTGTATGGAGACTCCTTAGAAAAGTTGGACTAGAAATACCGTTTAAACCAGTTATTACTCTACTGGGAATTTTCCCAGAGGATCTGAAAACATCATATCATAGGGATATATTTGTGCCTATGTTTATAGCAGCACAATTTGTGATAGCCAAATCTTGGAAACAACCAAGGTGCCCATCACCTGAGGAATGGTTGACAAAGTGTGTTATTTTTACACAATGGAGTATTTTTCAGCCATTAAGAATGATAAACTCGAAATCTTTATATTGAAGTGGATGCCACTTGAACATATACTCATAAGTGAAATAAACCAGACACACATGTGTATATATCATATAGTCTTCCTTGTATAAGAACTCCAAAGAAGAAATACAAATAGAAAGGTATAATACAAGGAAAGGGAAAGCAGGATCTCAAGGACTAACTAACCAAGAGAGGGAAAGGAGAAGAGCTAGGAAACATGAATAAGTCAAGCCATACAGTTATATGTAGAAGAGGGGCAAGGCAATGATCCTGAGAATCTTCAGAACATTTTTAATCTAGCAGTAAATTGGAAAGATTCTCACCCTGACTAACTATATATACTGATACCTGTGAACTAAGCAAGTGCACTGCAGATGGTAATTTGTAATAGTAGTTTCATGCTGGGAGTGCCTGTCATTCTGGTCTTCTGAATATGGGCTGCTTGTCATGACATGCCAGTTGCTGCTATGATGTCTTTCAGGTAGACGGTTGTTCAAGAAGAAGGGGGTGGTGAATGAAAGCAAGAGACAGGAAAAGGAATAATGTGGGACGGTCTTGCTTCAAGGTTGTATATGGTGAGATTTTTGGATTTATGTGTAAACATAAGAGGTATATAGTTCTTTATGCCTGTTTTTTAAAATATAAGGACTTAAACTTCAACATATCAATGCTCGATGAAAAATACCTGTTCCATATTAAGCCTAAGATGTTTGATATGCAGACAGATAGTGAAGTTAAGCTTAACAGCCTACGTTGTATGGTAATAACAATAAGCTTGTCTTCTGGATGGTTAACAACTTAAGTTTGCAGACCAAATTTAGAGAAAAAGGTGGGCTGAAAGGAAAGCCAACATTTTGGCCCTAGCCTTCTAAGGTGAATTAAGACTCAGGACATAGGAGAACCTGTACTGTAATGTCATGTAAATCAGTAGTGTCCCAAATTTTCTGATCAAGAAGATTATGTGGCCAAAGAGGAAAGGGATCGATGATGTAGAGTGTGCCTAAGGAGAGTCACATGGAGAGAAAACATTCAGGCTTTCACAGAGTGCACATTGGCCAAGCAATGGTCATGACTCATCCACATAGCTGACACTGACAAAGGAACTACAATCTGAGGTACAGGATCTCAGGATAAATCCTGAGGGGATTTCATTGACCTTATCAGACCCAAAAGCTGCAACTCTTGTTGCATAGTTCCTGTTTTACCTTGGTCTTAACCATCCAGCACAAAAGTATAAAAACGAAATATAAGAAATAAAGTCATGCTGTTATGTTGAGCTGTAGGGAACTCAGGTCAACAATTTCTGACATTGCCAGTGAAGCGGAAGACCCAATACTATTATGGGCTACTGGACTCTTTTAGAATATTTTACTGAGTTTACACACCTATAATATTCAAATAATGAAACTTAACAAAAAAAGAGGATATAGATGTTACTCTTTTTTTTTTTTTTTTTTTTTTGGTGAAACCGGGGATTGAACTCAGGCCCTTGCACTTGCCAGGGATGCGCTTATTCTACTGAGCCATCTCCCTTGCCCCAAGGATATAGATGAATGTCCATTTTGTATCTGTGTATTCAAAGTGGTTAGGATAGATATATAATTACATTCTCTTAATGAATAGAGGAAATATATGCAGTGTATTATTTTTTGAAACTGTACTTCTGATTTGATTTGAAACTGTCTCATTGCTATTTGTTTATCAATAAAATTATGGGAAAAAAGAGAATGTAATATTGATATTTGGAGCAACCTGAAAATAAAAGAAAAAGAAATAGACTGGAAGAATGGATAATGAAAACAAAATCTAACAATATACTATATACAAGAAACAAATTAAACACAAGGAAATTTATAAGCTGAATTTCAAAGGATGGAAAACAATATTCCATGCACCAGGAACTCAGAAAAAAAGTAGGGGAAGCTATTCTGTTTGCATACAATGTGAATTTCAGACAAAGAATGATAATAGAGATAAAGAAGCAGAAAGATGGGCAAAGCAATGATCTTGTTAGCAGAAAGCTTCCAGAGGAAGCGATAGGCCAGGGACATAGGTTGGGAGTCTAAGCACCTGCCTGCAAGCACAAGGACCTGTGTTCTATCCCAGGTACCAGTACCGCATGCTGTGCTAGCCTTGGAACCCTAGGTGTACCATGCTGGCCACTAAAACTAGGCACAGTGGCACACACCTGTAATTCCAGCACTTGGGAAGCTGAAGCAGGAAGATCACTATGAGTCTGAGCTGCATAGTAAGACCCTGCACCAAATAAATATAAAAATAAATGATTAAGAAAAGCAAGAAGAGATAACAATTATAAATATATATGCACCAGAGAACACCCAAGTACACAAGACAAATTTTAAAGAAGATAAAAAAATCAAATAACCAATAGCAATCTTAACATGGGATCTTAACATCCTATTATCTCAAAGAGTTAGATAAGCTAGAAAAAAATTAGCAAAAAGGTAGCAGAACTTAACCAAACCTTTTAATAAATGGACTTAGTGGACATATACAGAGTGTGTCACCCAACAACATCTGAATACACATTCTTTTTGGCAACACATGGGATTTTTCTTTAAAATAGACCACACACTAGTCCGTAGAATATACTTAAGTAAATGCAAGAGAACTGAAATTATCCCATGTCTATTATCTGATGATAGTGCAATGAAACTGGAAATTACTGACAAAAGAAACTGAAAAAACCCCACTAACACACAAATACTAAATAACACCTTCTTCAGCAACCAAGGGGTCACAGATAAAATTAAAGATGACATTGAACAATTCAATGAAAATTCATTCTACAATTCAATAAAAATTCAAACACAACTTACCAGAGTTTGTGGGATGCAATGAATGCAGTCATCAGAGGGAAGCTTATAGTAGTAAACTCTTACATTAGGAAAACCGAATGAGAAAAAATAGGTACTCTAATGCTGTACCTCAAGCCTCTAGAAAAAGAATCGCAAGTCAAGCCCAACACTCAAAGAATGGAGAAAATTATAAAAATAATAGCAGAATTTAATGTAATTGAGACAAAGAAAACAATAAGAAGAATTAATGAATCGAATAGGTGGTTCTTTGAAAGATTAAATAAAGTTGATAAACCCCTAGTCAACCTCACAAAAAAAAAGGGAAAAAACCCTCAAATTCTAGCAATATGGACTGAAAAGGATAAAACTACTACAAGTCCTGTAAAAATTTGGAAGATCATACCTACTTTGATAATCTTTTCTCTCATAGGATGGAAAACACATGAAAAATGGACAGATTCCTAGATATGTATGAATTAGAAAAACTGATTCAAGAAGATATAAAAATTCTGAATAATCCAATGTCAGTTAATAAAATTGAAAATGTATAAAAAATTTATCGACAAAGAAAAGCACAGGTCCTGATATATTCACAGCTGAATTGTATAAGAAATTTGTAGACAATTTAATCCCTAATGCACCTCAAACTCTTCAATGAAATTGAAAAAGAAGCAATTCTTCTTAACTCATTTCTGGTGCAAGTTTTATACTGATACCCAAACTAGAGAAAGGCATAACCGAAAAAGAAATTATAGGCTAATCTCCCTCATGAACATAGATGCAAAAATACACAAAAATACTAACAAATAGAATGCAGCAAATCATCAAGATTATTCACCATGACTAGGTGGGTTTCATCCCAGGGATACAGGGATGGTTCAACATATGCAAATCTATAAGTGTAATATACCACATCAACAGAACCAAACACAAAAAAAACACATAATCATCTCAATAGACCCAGAAAAACTTTCTGACAAAGTCCACTCATTTATAATAAAAACTCTGTAGAAAATTGGAACAGATGGCCTATACCTCAATCTGATAAAATCCATCTAAAACAAGCCAACAGCAAACATCATCTTAAATGGACAAAACCTGAAAGCTTTTACTATAAACTCAGGTACAAGTATTTCCACTATCACCACGACTATTCAATATAATTCTAGAAACATTGGTCAGAGCCATTAGACAAGAGAGAGAAATAAAAGGAATAAGAATTGGAAAGGAAGAAGTTAAATTATCATTATTCACAGAACACATGATACTCTACATGGAAGACCCCCAAAAGAATCTGCACCAAGAGACTCCTAGAATTATTAAACAAATTCCATATCATAACAGGATATAATGTCAACATCCAAGAATCAATAGTGTTCCTGTACACAAACAACAATCTCACTAAGAGAGAAATGAGAGAAACATTACCTTTCATAATATAATCCAAAAATTGAAATATTTAGGAATTAATCTAACAAAGGAAGTAAAAGATCTATACAATGAAAATTACAATACTCTGAAAGAAAGATATTGAAAAGGATTTCTTAAAATGGAAAGATATTCTTTGCTTATGAATAGGAAGAACCAAAATTGTTAAAATGGCTATACTCCCAAAAATGTTATACAGATTTAATAAAATCCTGGGCCAGGGAGATAGCTCAGTAGAATAAGCACTTGCCTGGCAAGTGCAAGGGCCTGAGTTCAATCCCCAGTTCCATCAAAAAAGCAAAAACAAAAACAAAAAAGATTTAATACAATCCTGATCAAAATACCATTAGCATACCTCACAGATCTAGAGAAAACATTTATAAAATTGATTTGGAACCAGAAAAGGCCTAGAATAGCAAAGGCACTCCTGGGCCAAAGGCAAGGTAGGAGGCACTATAATCCCTGACTTGAAATTATACTGCAAAGCTTCTGTGATAAAATCATCATGGTATGGACAATAAAACAAACTTGAGGATCAACGGAACGGATTGGAAGATGCAGACACAACTTCAAACACACCCAATATTTTATCTTTAACAAAGGGGCCAAACATGTTCACTCGAAGAAAGATAGCCTCTTTAACAAATGGTGCTGGAATAACTGGCTTTCCACGTGCCAAAAGATAAAACTAGATCGAAGTCTATCACCATGCACTAAACTAAAACCAAAATGGATTAAAGATCTAAAAATTAAAACAAAAACACTAAATCTACTGGAAGAGAAAGTAGGTGAGAATCTTGAAAACATAGGGGTAGGCAGAGTTCATGAACAAAAACCAAACTGCATAGGAAATATTTTAAAGAATCAACACTGGGACCTCATCTCATTGAAAAGTTTCTCCACATCAAAAAAGAAATCAACAGAGTGAAAAGAAAACATACAAATTGAGAAAAAATGCCTACCAACAGTGGCTCAGAGAAGGACTTCTATGTAGAATACATAAAGAACAACAACAATAAAAATTAGCACCCCCCAATTCAAACACTCAATGCAAAAATGGGTGTCTGAGATAAATACACACTTCTCAGAAGAAGAAATACAAATGGCAAACAAATATATGAAAAAAAGTTTAACATCATTGATCGTTTGAGAAAAGCAAATTAAAACAACACTGAGATTCCATCTCACCCAGAAAGAATGACTGTCATAAGGAATCAGCTAATAACAAATGCTAGACAGGCTGTGGGGAAAAGAAACACTTCTCTACTGTTGGTGGGAATATAGACTGGTACATCCACTATGGAAATCAGTGTGGAGACTCCTTAAAACACTAGAACTGGAAGTCCTGTTTAACCTAGGTATTTCCCTCCTGAGTAATTTTCTAGAATATCTGAAAACATAACACAGTGTCATATGTGTACCCATGTTTATAGCAGCACAATTTGTCATAGCAAAATCTTGGAAACAGCCCAAATGTCCATCAACTGAGGAATGGATAAAAAAAGATATGGTGCTTCTATGTGATGGAATATTACCCATTTATAAAGAAAGATAAACTCAAGACTTTTATTGGTAAATGGATACAAGCAGAAGCTATACTCTTAAATGAAATAAATCAGACACACATTTGTAAACATCATCTTGTCTCCCTGGTATAACAACTTGAAAGAGTAAATACAACCAGAAAGTACAATAATAAAAGGGAAAAACACGAATATAGAAAATAAATAATTTGGATGAGGAAGAGAGGAAAAGGAAAAAAATGAAGGGTAAAAAATCATGCACATTTATACACAACATAGCTAAGATGATTGTGCTACTAGTTTCTATCAGGTTTTTGAAGATAACAGTTAATGCTTAAAATTTTCAATGTGACAAAATTTATATATTTGTATTTGTAATCTGAGAAACTACATTAAAGAGAGCAATGTGTAATATACCAACCACTGTTGAATATCTACCATCTTACTTTTTAAAAATTTTATTATTTTTTTATAATTTTATTGAGAAACAAATAGCAGTGAGACAGTTTCAAACCAAATTGGTGGGATAGATTCAATAATTAGCACATTGCAAACATTCTTTTTTTATTGCATACATTCTTCATAGTGCTTAATTCCTATACAAGATGTGGACATGACATCCTATTTACAAACACTATTAGAACAAATCCCTCTATTTTTTTTTTTTTTTTTTTTTAACCAGGAATTGAACTCAGGCTCTTGCACTTGCCAGGGAAGTGCTTATTCCACTGGACCATCTCCCCGACCCTCTAAATCCCTCTATTCTTAAGAGAATGTAACTATATATCTATCCTAACCACTTTGAATACACAGATAAAAAACGGTCATTCATCTGTATCCTCTTTTCTTGTTTAGTTCCATTATTTGAATATTATAGATATGTTAACTCAACAAAATATTCTAAAAGAGTCCAGTAGTCCATGATAGTATTGGGTCTTCTGCTTCATTGGCAATGTCAGAAATTGTTGACCTGAGTCCCCTACAGCTCAACATAACAGCATGGCTTTACTTCTTATACATCATTTTTATACTTCTCTGCTGGATGGTTTAGACCCAGGTAAAGCAAAACCTATTCAACAACAGTTGTAGCTTTGGGATCTGATAAGGTTAATGAAATCCCCTCAGGATTGATCCTGAGATCCTGTACCTCAGATTGTAGATCCTTTGTCAGTGTCAGCCATATGGAGGAGTCAATGCCCATTGCTTGGCCAATGTGCTCTATGTGAAAGCCTGAGAGAATGTTTTCTCTCCATGTGACTCTCCTTAGGCACACTCTACATCATCAATCACTTTCCTCTTTGGCCACATAATCTCCTTGATCAGAAATTTTGGGACACAACTGAGTTACATGACGTTACAGTACAAGTTCTTATATATCCTGAGGAAGGCTAGGGCCAAAATGTTGGCTTTCCTTGCGGCCCTCCTTTTTTGCAGCCTAATTTTGGTCTGCAAACTTAGGTTGTTAACCCTCCAGAAGAGAAGCTTATTGTTATTATCATACAACGTCGCTGTTAAGCTTAACCTCACTATTTGTCAGAATATCAAACATCTTAGGCATAATATGGAACAGGTATTTTTCATCAAGTATTGATATGTTGAACTTTAAGTCCCTACAGAATATGAAGAAAAAACATTTAAAAATTAGAATATATTTTAAAAATAGGCATAAAGAATTATATACTTCGTATGTTTACACATATATCCAGAAATCTAACCATATACAGTCTTGAAGCAGGACAGTCCCACATCATTCCTTTTCCTGTCTCCTGCCTTCATTCACCACCCCCTTCTTTTTGAACAATCATCTACCTGAGAGACAGCACAGCAGCAGCTGGCATATCAAGACAAGCAGTCCATATTCAGAAAACCAGAATGACAGGCACTCCAAGCATGAACCTACTATTACAAATTGCCATCTTCAGTGCAGTCAGTGTCAGCCATGTGGATGAGTCACGGCCATTGCTTGGCCAATGTGCTCTCTGTGAAAGCCTTTTCAGTACTTATACTAGGGAAAGTATATGATATTTACAGATATGTGTCTGGATTATTTCACTTATTAGTATATCTTCAAGTGGCAGCCACTTCAATATAAAGGTTTCGAGTTTATCATTCTTTATAGCTGAGTAATACTCCACTGTATAAAAATAGCACATCTTTTTCATCCATTCCTCAGGTGATGGGCATCTTGGTTGTTTCCAAGATTTGACTATCACAAATTGTGCTGTTATAAACATAGGCAGACATATATCCCTATGATATGATGTTTTCAGATCCACCGGGAAAATTCCCAGTAGAGGAATAGCTGATTGAAATGGGATTTCCAGTCCAAGTTTTCTAAGGAGTCTCCACACTGATTTCCATAATGGTTGCACCAGTCTACATTAACACCAGCAGTGGAGAAGGGTTCCTTTTTCCCTACAGCCTCTCCAACATGTGGTGTTGGATGATTTGTTTATGATAGCCATTCTTTCTGGGGTGAGATGATATCTCAATGTTGTTTTAATTTGCATTTCACAGATGGCTAGTGATGTGGAGCATTTTTTCTTATATTTTTTCACTTCTTTAATTTCATCCTCTGAGAAGTATATGTTCACCTCAGATGCCCATTTCTGAACTGCGTCTTTAAATTTAGGGGCCCTACTGTTTTTTAGTTCTTTATAAATTCTAGAGAGCAGATCTTTGTCTGAGTACTTATTTGTCAGGATTTTTCCCAAATTTGTGGGTTATCCTTTCACTATGTTGGTAATTTCTTTTGAAATGCAAAAACTTCTCAGTAAGAGCAGGTCCCAGTTGTTAATTCTTTCAAGTGTTTCCCGTGTGATTTGATTTCTGTTTATGAACTCTTTGCCTACCACTATGTCTTCAAGAGTTCCTCCTACTTTCTCTTCCAGGAGATATAGTGTCTCTATTTTAATGTTTAGGTCTTTAATCCATTTTGACCTGTGCTTAGTGCATGGTAATAGACCTGGGTCAAGTTTTAGTTTTCAGCATGTACAGAGCCAGTTTTTCCAGCACCATTTGCTAAAGAGGCTATCTTTCTTCCAGTGAGTATGTTTGACCCCTTTGTCAAAGATGAGGTGACTGAGTGTGTTTGTAGGGGCTTCAGCATCTTCTAATCTATTCCATTGATTCTCAGGTCTATTTTGTTGCCAGTACCATGTTGATTTTATCACAGTAGCCTTGTAGTATAATTTCAAGTCAGGAATTATAATGCCTCCTGCTTTGTCTTTATTGTCTAGGATTGCCTTTGCTACTGTAGGTCTTTTCTGGTTCCAAATAAATTTTAGGAATGATTTTGCTAGGTCTGTGAGATATGTTGGTGGTAGTTTGATAGGGATTGCACTAAATCTATACAGCAATTTTGGGAGTATGGCCATCTTCAAAATGTTAATTCTTCCTATCCAGGAGCATGGAATATCTTTCCATTTTCTGAAATCCTCTACAATCTCTTTTTTCAGAGTACTGTAATATTCCTTGAAAAGATATTTGACTTCTTTAGTAAGATGAATTCCAAGGTATTTCACTTTCCTTGGTGCCATTGTAAAAGGTATTGTTCCTATAATTTCCCTCTCAGTGTGTTTGTTGTCTGTGTAGAGAAATGCTATTGACTTTGGGTATTGACTTTATAACCTGCTATGCTACTGAATTTCTGTATTAATTCTAGTAGCTTCTTGGTGGAGTTTTTTGGGCCTTCCAAGTAAAGTATCATGTCATCTGCAAATAATGATAATTTAACTTTTTCTTTACCTATTCTTATTCCTTTTATTTGTTTCTCTTTTCTAATGGCTGTAGCTAATGTTTCCAGAACTATATTGAATAGGAGTGGTGATAGAGGACATCCTTATCTTGTACCAGATCTAAGAGTAAAAGATTTCAGTTTTTCCCCATTTAGAATCATGTTAGACATTTAGTTTTCATAAATAGTTTTTCCCAGGTTGAAGTAGAGGCCATCTATTCCAATTTTCTGTAGGACTTTGAACATGAATGAGCGTTGGACTTTGTCAAAAGCCTTTTCTGCATTAATGGAGATGATCATGTGGCTTTTAGTTTTTGCGCTATTAATATAATGTACTACATTTATAGATTTTCGATTATTGAACCATTCTTGCATCCCTGGGATGAATCCTACCTGGTCATGGTGTATGATCTTCTTGATGATTTGCTGTATTCTATTTGCTAGGATTTCATTGAGGATTTT
>NW_004524616.1:15127185-15133766 GCF_000260255.1 Octodon degus | reverse complement strand
GGTTAGCTAGGGGCTTATCTATTTTATTTAATCTTTCAGAGAACCAGCTTTTTGCTTTCTTAATTCTTTGAATTGTTTTCTTCATCTCAATTGAATTAATTTCTGCTCTAATCTTAATGATTTCTTCCAGTTTTAGGCTTTGGTTTGGTTTCCTCTTCTTTTTCTAGTTGTTGAAGGTGAAGCATTAGGGTATTTATTTGTTCCCGTTCTGTTTTCCTAATGTGTGAGTTCACAGCTATGAATTTTCCTCTGAGAACTTCTTTCATCGTATCCCATAAATTCCAATAAGTTGTGCTTGAATTTTCATTGAATTGTAGATATTATTGAATTTCTTGTTTAATTTCATCTGTGACCCATTGTTTGTTAAGTAGAATGTCATTTAATTTCCAAGTATTTAGGTTTTTTTTCTGGTTTCTTTTGTCATTTATTTCCAGTTTCATTGCACTGTGGTCAGATAACGTGCATGGGATAATTTCTGTTTTCTTGCATATACTTAAGCATGACCTATGGACCAGTATGTGGTCTATTTTAGAAAATGGCCCATGTGCAGCTGAGAAAAATGTGTATTCAGCTGTGTTTGGATGGAACACTCTGTATATGTCCACCAAGTCCATTTCTTTGAAGCTCTGGTTCAGTTCTATTAATTCTTTGCTAAGTTTTTGTCTGGTTTACCTATTTTTTTGGGATAAGGGTGTGTTAAGATCTCCTGTTAAGATTGTGGTATTGCATATTAGATTTTTCATGTCCATTAAGATTTGCTTTATATAGTTGGGTGGTCCTGTGTCTGGTGCATACATATTTATGAGTGTTACCTCTTCCTCTTGAATTTTTCCCCTCACCAGTATATAGTGGCCTTCTTTATTTTGCTTGATCATTGTTGGTTTGAAGTTGAGACTGTCTGAGAATAGGATTGCTACCCCTGCTTTTTTCTGAGTGGCTGTGGCATGTAATATTGTGTTCCATCCTTTGATTTTCAGACTATGAATGTCCTTATGAGTTAAATGTGTTTCTTGTATACAGCATATTGTTGGATTTTGTTTCCTAATCCACTGTGCCAGTCTATTTCTCTTCACTTGAGTCCATTTACACTGATGGTTATATTTGAGATGTATTGACTTTGTTGTAGATCTTTGGTGCAGTTATAACCTTAGCACTTACTGAAGTTCAGGTGCAGATCTACAATGTTTGGATTTGTCCTGCTGTGTCTGGCTTGGGTCTGGCTGCTGTGCTCAGCTCCTTCCTGCTGTTGCCCTTGGGAGTGAACCTTTTATGCCCTTCTGGCAAGATGTTCTGCTCCTGGACTAGCTTGGTGGTTCTGTCCCCTACTTTCTCTGCAGGGATTGCAGCTGCAGGGTTTCACTTCAGGCCTGTATGCCAGTCCTGAGCTGAATCTGGAGGGGACAAGTTGTAGTAGGGGGGAAGAGGCAGCTGTCCCATACACTCACTGGTCCTGGGCTAAGACTGGACCTGGGGGTCTCCAGAAGGCAGCAGAAAGTTTCACTGGGTGGACATTTTAGGGTGGGGTGCTGCGGAGTGGTTTGTGGGATCCCATGAGTGTGGAAGAAGGTCTCACTCATGCTGCACCTGGGCTGGGACCTGCAGGTCCCTCTGGCGCAGCATAGCCAGAAGTTCTCCCCCCACACTCACGGGGCCTGGCCTAGGACTGGATCTGGGGGTTCCCAGAACGTGCCAGAAACTCCTACTTGGCTTGTGGTGTGGCGTGTGTGCTACAGAGTGGTGGGGGTTATCCCAAGGGCGTGGAAGAGGGTCTCACCCATGCTGCACCTGGGCTGGGAATGGTAGGTCTCGCTGAGGCAGGGCTGCCGGAACCATCTTACTTTTTAAATTCTGTATCATTTCTAATGTCTAATGTATTATTTTTCTATTCTCTTTAAAAATTAAAAAGAAAAACACCTTTTTTGGGTGGCAGTGAATATTGGTAAAATCACATGCAAAAGCAATTTGAATTCTGTAATACTATTTTGCTCTGTTTTTGTTTGTTTATTTATTGAGATAGGCTCTCATTATGTATTTCAGGCTGGCATTTAACTCATTATGTAGCCACAACTGGTCTCAAGCTCATGGAAATCTTCCTGCTTCAGCTTCCCAAGTGCTGGGATTATACGTGTGCAGTACCATACCCAGATCTAAATATTTTTAGTGATGATAATTTTATAAGTGTAGCAGAAGAATAATAATCTGAAGATTAAACAACCATCTCATAAAAATGTTAATCAGATACCACCTTTTTAAAATATAAAAAGTAGCTCAAAATTTTAAATATAAATATGAAGTTGGGAAAGTCACATATTCACATATGCAATAAGGACAATCATTTTCAGAGTTTTGTCCTGGGCTCAGACTATGTTTGTCTAAAATAAAATTCTCTTTCTGTCTTTCTTTCTTTCTTTCTTTCTTTCTTTCTTTCTTTTTTTTTTTTTTTTTTTTTTTTTGTGGTACCAGGGATCAAACTCAGGCAGGACCTTGTGCTCCAGGCAAGCGTTTATGCCACTGAGCTCTCTCCCCAGCCCTGCAATAAAATTCTTATACACTGTCTTAGTCCATTTTGTTTCCATAACAAAATACCTATGATTGAGTAATTTGTATAGAAATTGTTTCAGTTACTTTTCACTTGTTGCTGGGATAAATACCTGACACTCAAAAGAAGGAAGGGAAGGTTTTTTAAATTCACAGTTAGAGGAGGTTTCAGTTCATACTCTCCTGGCTCCAAAGCAGACAACAGCAATTCATGGTGGCAGAAAACAACAGAGAACAGAGGAGGAGCAGCAGCTGCAGTGTCTATCAAGCCTCTGGACATGAGCAAAGTGTAAACTTTCTGCCAAGCCATAACACAAATAATCTGCAGTCAAATGACGAATGCAGTCCTTTTGGAAAGCAGAAACCTCTCAAGCCTGGTCTTTATCAGCAGGCTTTCTGTCATCATTCTGGTCTTCTGAGGTCTGACAAGAATCTTCTATGCTGAAGAACTGAAGGCATTCCAACTCTTTGTTAGTAGGTAACATCTGCAAACCTTTCCTATCTCTTCCCATAAGCCATTCCTGAAAGCTCTTGAACAACGTGGTCAAGTAGTCACAGCAATGGTCCCATTGCTGGTATCAAATTCTGTCTCAGTTACTTTTCACTTGCTGCTGGGACAAATACCTGACACTGAAAATGAAGGAAGGAAAGGTTTATTTAACTCATAATTGTGCTGATACTTTCTGTTATTAAAATATATAATCAAATAGATATTTTTAGAGGTTGTAGCCCATGATGGTGCAGTTGCTTTGGGTCTTTAGCAACACATTATGACAAGAGGACATGGTAAGAGTCAGATGTGGTAGCACACACCTATAATCTCAGCACTCAGGAGGCTGAGGCTGGATGATTGCCACAGATTCGAGATCAGCCTGGCCCTTATAGTGAGTTCAAGGGCTACTTAAACTATGTGGTGTATCCCTGTCTTAAAGAAGAAGATAAAATGGTAGAGCCATACCACTCCCCTCATGATCAGGAAGCAGAAAACAGAGAGGAAAAGAAAGAGATGGGGTCCCACTGTTGAATCTTCTAGGATTATGACCAGGCCTTACTTTTTAAAATCTATACCATCTCCCAATAGCATCAAGCTGAGGGACCAGAACCTGGGGATAGTCCAGATTCCAACTTTATCACTGGTAGTTTCTTTTGTTTAACAATATAAGTTAAAGTGGAAAAAACACAAGTTTTAGAATATCTAGTTTTAAACCACTTTCTACCTCTACAGATTGAACTCTGTGTGCCTGACAGGACCTAACATTATCATTGGATGTACATTGGTTGCCTACTAAGCACTTAGTTCTCTTGTTTTTTTAGTAAGAAACATTCTGTATTTCCAACTAGTAGTACTTTGGGAAGGTACTAGCTTCCCAATCCAGCCCTAAGAGTCGGCTTTGGTAGGTTCAGGCCAATCATTTCATTCTGTGAGCATGTAATACAGTCTTAGCCAAAACTGTATAAAGTGACATTCTGATATGGGGTAGGGAGCAATTTTGTAATATTGCTAACTTTGTTCAGCCATTACTGTAAGGTCTTCTCTTTCTGGCCAGCAAAAATTGCTAGCCAATGCATAAGTTTCATGACCAAGCAGAGAGCCTGGTATATGTGTTTGAGACTATCTCAGTTAGTTTTAAAAAAATTAACACAGTCTACCAAATATCCACTGCACAATTATTAGATATGGCACTAAGTTCTAGAGCTATCACGATAAATAAAAATAAAAAAGACCAGATCCCTACTTTAAGAGTTCACACACTACTAATATGTTTCCAATGATTTCTTAGATGTCATTTGGAAAATATGAGTTTAAATTATTGCATCTGGGATAAGCTTAGGTTATCTAGAACTTAAAAGATTAATTTTTGAATATGTTTAATTACTGATAATGATGTTATTTCATTATATTAACTATAATAAATAAGCCAAGTAGCTGTGTATGGTGGTACATACTTGTAATCCCAGAACTAGGGAAGCTGAACCAAGATAATCACAGGGAGCTCAAGGTCAATGTGGGCTACATAGTGAGACCTCATCTTAAAAAATCAAAGCAAATAGATTAAAAAGCCAATTAATCATGAGTTTAAAAACTGACTAGTATATAGTGGACATCAGATATTAGCTGGATTTTCTTGATTTTGCAAAATTGTAATACCAAGATTACTCTTGATATGATTTAAAAATGCACTTTCATGTGATTCAAACAATAGTCTGAAAAGCACAGCACAATTCTAAAATGTCCTACTAGAGTAAATTTAATACAGATTAAAAGAGCCTGCAGGTTTTTCAAAACCCTGAAGCTTTCTTTCCCTCTCAAGACTCCTAGCTAAGCTTTTGATATGGCTCCCAGTATTTTGTGAGTGGGACAGTGCTATTTTTAGAGCCAAAAATATTGTTGTTAGTATGAGCATTTTCTTAAGAATAGTAATACTCAATAGTAAATATTACTTAAAATTGAGTTGGATTTTATAATGACTTAGATTTATTCCTTAATAGTTTTGGGAACATTTGCTGAAATATTTTTATGATTTTTCCTTAAGATCAGAGAGTTTAGTATATACCACTCCCTATACTAATGTCACATGGAATTGTGTACTATCACAATTATTGGTATAATATAACTTTGCAAATTGATCATAGTAATTTATCTGTTATAGCATTCCTTGCAAATAGAAGCCTGGAAGTACACTGATTCATCACTAAAGTATTGTGATATCTTTAGAAGTTGATGATAGAGAATGCACCAATAAGGATTCTAAAAATATGATCCTTGATATTATAACTAGACTTGTTTCAGGAATACCAAACCCAGGACACAAAATCATGTCACCTATTATTTTGGGGCAATCCACCTCAGCCAGAGGATAAACTATTCTCTTTAGAAATCACAAGTGATAAATACTGGCCTATTTAAGTGAAAATTCAGTAAGTAAATTTTAATAAATGGCATCTAGGGGGCCGGGGAGATGCCTCCGTAGAATAAGCGCTTCCCTGGCAAGCACAAGGGCCTGAGTTCAATTCCCAATTCTGAAAAAAAAAATGGCATCTGGTTTGACTTTCACAGGAATAAATCGATCAGTATTGAGCATATGGAAATGAATAGTTAATCTTCAAGATAGGAAAAAAAAGTCCATGTCTTTAGCTACTAATACTGTATATCTTTTCTATAAATGCCAATTAAAAAGAAAAGGTATAATTATAAAGAACAAATACATGCCAATTTTTATCATCACTATGTTGATATTCCATTTAATCTATAGCTGATGAACAATAAAATGTTCTATTTGTCCAACAGTTTGCACTAAAATCTTTAATCTGTTGGTTGACTGAACAGTATATTTGCTCCCCAAGTTTCACAATCTATACAGTAAAATACTAGATGTGAAAAATTTGGCTTTATATGAAAAATATGAAGCAGAGAGGTTGTTATCAAAACAAGATAAGCTAGCCAGCAACTGTTACAAAGAAAAGGACCCTTTCTTCTGTTCAGTATTGTTGGCTTTTTTCTTCTTTGTTTATTTGTGCTGTATCACCTTGAGGTTAATTCTAATGATGTATGCTTCTGTCTCTCCTGTTTTTCTTCTCTTCATATTAAGTTTTTGCTCTTCTATAGATAATTCAAATAATTTAAGCCTTTTGGGAACAGATTGAGTCCTTGGGCTTCAATGATTAAAAGTGAAGGTCTCTTCCAACCTGAAGGATGATGTATATCTACCTAACCTTCCTGCTCCTCTCCACTAAGCACATCTGTAATTCCTGGGAATGGTGCAAAAGAAATCAAAAGGGATCTGTGAAATGTGATTAGGAGACAACATGGTTTGGGACTCTTGATCTCTAGAACACTATAACTGACAAATGTCTTATGGACATAAAGCAGAGTAAAGTCAGGCAGATCTAGGTTGGCTTTAAACCTAGCAATAGAAGGCAGATAGGTTTAATCCTTTACCTGCATCACACTAGAGTCATTCAGATAACATCAGGTGAGCTTGACATACTCTGGAAGTCAGTTGAATTGGGACTCTCCCTGGAAATAAGTGACCTGAGGAAGC
>NW_004524616.1:15104685-15122185 GCF_000260255.1 Octodon degus | reverse complement strand
CTTAAGGAGTTTGAAATGAAACAAAACTGATCCTTGCATCTCAAAGAAAGAAGAGGCCCTTTCTTCTTGAGATTTCCACTTTGGTATCCCTGTTGGCTGCCAAAGTTGCCATCAACAACTATAGCTTCGCTCCCTGCTCCTAACTCTTCTGTTTTCAGCCAGTTGAATTGGTTCCAGCTAGCCATTGCCTGAATTCAGCCACAGAGACCCTCCCTCCAGAGCCTTCTGCTTACACACCTATCCTGGTCAGATGGCATCATCTAATGCCCATCTGAGATGACTGGCAAGAATTCCTTCTCAGTTTCACATTTTGACTAAAAAAAAAAAGGGACTTTCAGCTCTGACAAAAGAGTTGCACCTTGTCAGGCCTGAATGGATAGAACAGACTGAGTCCTATCAAGTTCAGCCCCTGAGAGCCTGCAGTCATTGGAAAAGTTAGGGGAAAACCTAAGACTTTCCTGGTAGACTCTGTCTTCAAAAGTTCCCTCTGTCAAAAGGTTACCATCACTGGGGCAACTGGGAATCTTGGATCTCACTCCTTCTGACAGGCACAAAATTACAGCCCGAGAGGACATCTCCACACCAAGCCAGTCAGCCTTCCTTTTTCTTAATCCTGCACTTTCAATTATGACTATTTCCTGAGAAAAAGATGACATGTGCATCACCTGAGATAGACAACCACAATCCTGAAGTTCTAAAAGCTCTCTTTCTAGAAATGTAGACTAAAAGCCTGGCCATCAACTATGTTGCTTCACCATGATTCCCACTGCTGTCAGATGTCATGGGAAGTATTATAACAGACATCCAGCAATACATCAGCCTGACAGACTGTTAATCACTTTGGGCAAGATCTCTATGCTGTCAATAACACAGGCATCACCTTGCACTCTGTGGTTGCCAACCCATACACCATTTTTTGACTGCTATAGACCTGAAGTATGCCTTTCTCTGCTTGAAAGTTGCTCCCATAAGCCCCTTTAATGGGGTCTTGAGACAAAAGCCAGCTCACTTGGACTCAGTTGCCATAAGGGTTAAAATTTCTCCCCCTCTGGTTCTGTACCTGTGTCTTCCATGACAAGATACTTACCAATTTCAGTCTACTCAGCTAGCTATGATGCCACCACCACCAGTTCTGTTTCCTGCAAGACAGCCTCCTGCCCTACTCTTAGCAACTCCTTCTGATTCTGTCTAATACTGAAGAACATTGTCATATTTTAGATGAAGCCCAAGCCTAGTTAAACTTAAAGTTCCCACCACTGTGGTTGATTCTGATGCTTGGGTGAACAAAGTCCTTCCTCAAGTGCATGCAGATTGGAACTGTAATGTGACAGAGGGCCATGAAGCCTTAGATCATTACTTACCTGCTCTCCTGGATGACCTCACAAAGGGAAGCAAGAGGCTAAGAAACATGCCTAAGGTTACTGAAGTTACCCACTGGAGTTCCCACTGAAAAGAAATTCTGCCAAAGCAGATCCTGTAAGATTGATGGACACTTTATCAAACATGAATGCCTATACATGTTTAAGTGCCTTAAACCTCTCCTGGGATATGGCCAGCTTCCCTCACACTTGGGTCCACTCTTGTGGACTTGATATTGACTCTGATTGTAACCCAGGAGGAAGAATAGTGCCAATATCAGCTTGAAATCCCTGATAATCATAACCCTGGAATTTTGAGGGACTCATTTTCAGCCTAACTGCCCAGGTGCCACATGTTGTACTAGGATGAACTGTTCTTAAAAATAGACCCCCTAACAGATGCTGAGTATACCCTGTTTATAGAGGGAAGTAGCTCTGTTAGGAATGAAGTCCAGCAGACTAGATATGCTGTGGTGATCTTGCATAAAACTATTTTAGCCAAAACTATCCTGAAGGAAGGATCCACACATCAAACTGCTGTTTGGAAACCTGCTTCCAATGATACAAAATAATATGGTACAGAGGCACACATCAAACTGCTGTTCGGAAACCTGCTTCCAATGATACAAAATAATATGGTACAGAGGCCTAAGGCCCTTTGTGGATCCAATTGCCTAAAATATCAACCCTGCCAGAAAACTTTAGCCAGTATTTCCAGAAGAGCAAACCCAGAATTCTTCCCACCATTTGATCTGCAAGATCAAGCTGCAGTGCTGACACTTGAACCCCTGCAGCCTGCTTAGGCTTGCCCTGATCTCATGTGTTATAGGGACTCTCCTCATTTACAGAAATAAAACATAATCCTACATAAATAGCTTGTAACCAGTTAAAGGACCACAGCTATCTGTAGACATTCCTTCATACACATATAACCCAGGTACACATTAACTCTATCTACCGGTTTCAGAAATCCAGCCTTAGATATGTTGAACATTTTACCTGGACAGCTCCACGAGGCCCACTCTGAAGAGGCAATACATGCTGATCAGTCCATGCACTACTGAAGCCTGAAGGTATGGTTCATATGATTACTTCATATATATTCCTTTTGATTTTTACGTCTTCTCAGTCTTTGCTTCCCTGTTCCTTGCTTATTGGTCTTTTCTTTTTCTTTTTGCCTTAAACTCTATGGACAGTTTCCTCAAGTGAATAGAGCAATCAATCAAACACTTGACCAAGATTTGATGAACACCCACTGGATACTCTCCTAGATCAGGCTAACTTCCTCACTACCTTGCCAGTAAAATGTTATAGAATAGGCCCAAATTTTAGTTGTTCCTTGTCTCAGATCACAGGTAATATGCCCAGCAATGATTTGCTGGGGAAACTAAGAAGAGAGAATATAGCATGAAATGCCCCTCTAACCAATATACTTCTATTTGTTAGTTGTCCAGGTAATAGTTCCTGTTCCAGATCCATGTGCACAGCTGGTCATCATGATGCACATTGTATTAACCAATCCCTAATTGACAAGCCATTCTTCCCTGTACTTTCTGCTTGACTATCTCATCTAAGCCCTAGACCACCAGAGATCAGGGCCTGATATTTTGGGAGTGATTCTGATCAGTGCCCATTGACATAAATAAATCTGCCTCCAAATCTGAGTGTTGTTTTGGTGTTTCTGCTTGCCACTGTGGATCTAGCAAGCTTTTTAGAGGTTAATGTGGCTGCATTTGTTTGCATGTGGGGAATTACAGAGTGATATATATAAGTGCATCTGTTTTTGTTTTGGAGGTGATTGTGTAAGAGACACAGTATATAAAACAAATACACTGCAAAACAAATATACTTTCAACACAGACAACCCTCTATGCATTGTATGTTGTAGGTTGCAGCTCATAAAAAATGTTTACAGCTCTTAGAAGGTGTTCATAGCTCCCAATAAGCATTGCAGTGGACTGAGAATAAAACACTGAGCAGCACGCAGGGTTTTTTTTTTTAAATGTATTTAGTACAGGGTTTATAGGGTTTCACTACACAAATTGGACTCAGAGATCCTCATGTTTTCAACCTCCCAAGTGCTGGGATTATAGGCATGGGCCACCATGCCCAGTCTCAGTCACAGTCTCAGTTTGCCCTGGGAGTGGGTCCTGCAACATTCTAGGGGTCAAATCCCAGTCCCTGTGTCTGTCTAAGCAGGCATTTCAGTCCACTGAGCTATCTGGCCGGCCCTGACACCCAGGGTTTTGAGGCAAATATACAGCTTTATTCATGCCTGCCTGCAAGCTTTCCTGGGATCCTTCATTAAAGAGCCAACCACTCAACTCTCAGGGAGTTTTTATAGAATTTACAAGTAGGAGGTACTATAACACAGCATTTGCTATTAGTTGATTGCACAAAAAGTTACACTGAATTTCACCTTCTTAGCATATAACTAAGATAAATTACAGGTTACATGATTGGCCAAGCAAGTTACACTGAATTTTATCTTCTCAGCACATAACTAAGACAAGCTAGAAGTCACGATTGGTCAAGAAAGTGGCACTGAATTCTACCTTCTTAGCATACAGTGGAGACTGGGATAAGAGATTACATCAGTTCAGGAAACAGAGAAATTTAACAGAGAACAAAAGGCTCTTTGAAGGCCAGGAAGAGTGATGTTGGAGGGGGGAGGCTCTTGTCTGGGATTAAACAATCTATAAAACATATAATCTATTTGCAGGTAGTGCAGACCCACATGGGAAACCAATATTACTGTGCCCACAATGAAGAGCTCATAAAGGAGAGAAGTATGTTGAGGCAAGAGGGCAGATCTTACAACTTTAGTGGGGCAGTACTGTTTATATCATGGTAGACCAATTTGAAACACATTTTATTTTTTGAGAGTATGGGTTTGATAACCTACTAGTAACTTATTTTAGGCATGTCCCTGAACTCGAGACCTGGCAAAGATTTAAACTGGCTCTCACATTTTCACCTGAGACTTCCCTAACTGTGAAACTATGCACTGTTCTATTTCCATTTAAAAACTCTGTTTTACATGATGGGTGTTAATGGACGTGAAAAGTCAAAAAACTAACTAAGAAGACTTGGGATCTTAATATACTTGGAAGTTTTTAGCTCCCTGACATCTGCTCAAAGGAGAACAGATGTGTCACTTGGCAAAAGTGAACACAGGAAGGTAGGCAGCAGTTTTCTCCTTCTCTTTCCACAACAAATCACAATCTTTCCTTGGAAGGTATCCCAGGTAGGTAGGGCCAAGTCATCAACATGAACTAGAATGACAGGGCAGCTTCACATGACATTTGATAACCTTCACTTAGTCGACTGACAGGCTACTGGCTTTCAGAAAAGAAAAAATGGTGCCTCGCCTCCCCACACCAAATCTAATAATAACACTTACACACATTAATTAAAGTATCTTCATCTAACACCTCTCAACACTTCTATTATTCTAGTATGCTAATCTGAAGCTAGTCATTACATTGTACACAATATTCCAGTAACTTCCTAACTCTACGCCCTTGCAGTTTAATCTATTCACAGCAACCAGAAAAATCTTTAGATATATATCAGATTATATCATGTTCATAAATTGTTCAATGATTTTCCTTTGTATTTTTCATTTTTATAATGTACTTACATAAATACCCCGTTACTGGGATTCTGAAAATCAAATAGGGGACATGAAATATTTCACACAAAGCCTAAAAATGTCAGACTGACCTAAGTATATGCTCCAAAATTTGAAAAAGCCCAACACTTTTCATGGAGTGTGCTAAGTAGTTAGGAAAACAGAACTTAACTTATTCCACATATTTTCTACACTTTGCTTGAAAGAAATAAAAAAAAATCAAGACACTTTATTAAAAATACACATATAATGAGATAAAAATAAAGTGGCATAAGAATTAGACTATAAAACATAAGATTATGCCAGACTTGGTTAACTAAAATGCATGTCATCAGATACATAGAATGCCTAGAGATAGAATAGAAAGTTGGCTCTATGCTTCCTAACAATTAACAGTATAAGCAAAAATAATACTTAAATGACCTTCACAGAAGAAGTACCAATGGTCAATAAATATATGAGAAAAATGTTCAACATCACTGGCCATTAGAGAATTGCAAATTAAAACTACTTTAAGATACTATATTAACCCAGAAAAAATGGTTATCATAAACATTCTAATAATAATAAATGCTGATGAGGATGTAGGGAAAAAGGAACTATCCTGTACTGTTGGAAGGAATCTAAACTAATACAGCCACTACAACAATCATCGTGGCGAGTCCTCAAAACACTAAAAAGAGAAATTTAGCTTAACCCATTCTAGGTTAAAAGAGTTAAAATTACATTACATAACAACAAGCTTCTCTTCTGGAAGGTTAACAACCTAAGTTTGCAGACCAAAAATTAGAGAAAAAGGAAGGCCACAAGGAAAGCCAACATTTTGGCCCTGGCCTTCCAAGGTCAATCAAAACTCAGGACATATGAGAACTTGTACTGTAACATCATGTAACTCAGTAGTGTCCCAAATTTTCTGATCAAGGAGATTATGGGGCCAAAGAGGAAAGTGATTGATGATGTAGAGTGTGCCTAAGGAGAGTCACATGGAGAGAAAACATTTTCTCAGGCTTTCACAGAGAGCACATTGGCCGAGCAATGGCCGTGACTCATCCACATGGCTGACACTGACAAAGGATCTACAATCTGAGGTACAGGATCTTAGGACAAATCCTGAGGGGATTTGACTGACCTTATCAGATCCAAAATCTACAATTCTTGTTACATAGGTCTTGCTTTATCTTGGTCTTAACCATCCAGCAGAAAAGTATAAAAGCAAAGTATAAGAAGTAAAGCCATGTTTTTATGTTGAGCTGTGGGGACTCAGGTCAACAACTTCTGACTTTGCCAGTCAAGTGGAAGACCCAATACTATTAGGGACTACTGGACTATTTTTGAATATTTTGCTGAGTTCACACACCTATATTTGAAGACGGAACTAAACAAAAAAGGGGATACAGATGAATGACCATTTTGTATCTGTGTATTCAAAATGGTTAGGATAGATATATAGCTACATTCTCTTAATTCAAGGAATAGAGGGATTTGTTCTAATAGTGTTTATAAATAGGACATCATGCCTGCATCTTGCACAACAAATAACTACTAGGAAGACCGTATGCAATGTGTTAATTATTGGAACTGTCCTACCAATTTGATTTGAAACTGTCTCATTGCTATTTATTTCTCAATGAAATTATGGAAAAAAATGATCATATTCCAGTGATACATGCACATGCACATTTATTGCTCTTTGGATCCTCATATCAAAGCCATGGTGTAATATCATAAATATGATCCTAAAATGTATTCCTACACTTTTTAAAATAATGTTTATCTTATAAAATATACTGAGATTTACAGGGCTGCTTTTTTATGTTCCATAATATAATCAGTAATACAGAAAGGCAATGTAGTAAAGCACATCTACTGAAGGTTTGTTTGGTCAGTGTAGGAAACACAAAATCAGTTAGGCCATATGTATCCAAATAAATCTAACTATAAAATTTGAGCATACACTATCTGTAGAAACAGAAAGGAAACATATTTTTTATAAAATCTTCCCAAATTGCATTCAACTAGTTTTGTATAAGTTTAATGTGAAAATTAACTATTGCCTTGCAGTTTTGTATTATAGTTAATATAAATTTGAGCATATAATTTTAACCAGGTTACTTTCCCAAGGAATGGTGGTAGATTAACACCATTTCTTCAACACTCGGCCTCATCAGGACCTGTTAACACAAACACTCATTCAAATAATGTAACTTCCAAATGAATCCTCAAGGATTTTGTAGTTGAAAAAGGAACCTACAGTTGTAAGCATGTAAAAATTAAGAAATATTTACTAAAATAATTCTTAACAATATACATATGTGGTAGAAAAATTAAGTATATAACTAAGCCAAGTGTATATACACAATGTACTCTGAGTGTGGTGGCACATGTCTATAATCCCAGTACTCTGGCAGGTTGAGACATAAAGATCAGGAGGGCTGGTGAGATAGCTCAGCAGTCTAAGTGCCTGCCTGGCAAGTACAAGGACCCAGCTTCAATCCCTGGTACCACACACGATGCTAGCCCTGCCTGAACATGCCTTGAAGGCCACTGAAACCTGGCATGGTGGTGCACACCTGTAATCCCAGTGCTCAGAAGGCTTAGACAGGAGGATCACTATAAGTCTGAGCTGCATAGTGAGACCCTGTACCCAAAAAACAAAGCAAACAAACAAAAAAATCATGAGTTCAATCCTAGCTGGGAAGGAGCTGGGTCTAGCTCTGTGGAAAGCTTAGGGCTCAATTTCCACTGTCATGGGAGGAAAAAATCATTTACTTTGGCTTGAAGAACTTGTCACTTTTTGAATAAAAGTTGATTAAAATTGTTCTGACTAAAGACCATGACAATTCTCTGAATGTCAGAGATTGACATTACAGGTGTGTACTACCATGCTGGGTTTAAGTGGCCTTCAAGGCATGTTCAGGCAGGTACTATAATCTTGAATGCATTTAAGTAAAGTTTTTAGAGCTTTCCTTCAGCTTGTTCTTTCATATTTATCTTTCATATATTACATTTGAAATTGTTCAAATTTAGCTTCCTTAATTACTAATTTAGGATCCTTCTTTTCCTTTCCTCACTTTCTTCCTTTGCCTAAATAGGTTCAACCTAGCAGAGTTAATTTTATGAGCAATTTCTCAGCTTGCTAGCACATTTCAGGGTCTTCTTATTCACTTTTCCTATCACATCATGAAAAAGCAGTGTAAATATAAAGAAATGTGGAGTCAGGCATTTTTTAAAAAGTCAGGCATATTTATATATAAATCCTATCTCTGTCACTTATTTGTTGAGTGACCTGAATACTTTGCCTAAACTGAGTCTTACTTTTCTCACCTATGAAAAGGGAAAAATGATAACAACCTATGATTATTATAAGAGATCTTATCTAGAAAATTCCTGAAATTCTTTAGCTAGACAACTCAGTAATTGTTAGTCTTACTGCATTCCCATTTACTGTAATAGAAAGCTGGTAGGCAATAGTAATTAAATTATCTTAAGTGCCAGATGTGACATTTGTACTTATTAGGTCTTAGCAGTAGGGGTTAGACTCTGTTCCCTTTTTACAAGCCAAAACCATTCTATTTGACTTGGAGGCTGTTGTAGGTAGAATAATAATCCCCCAAAGATAGCCACATTTTAATCCCCAGAAATTGTGCATGTATTCTTTCACACAGTAAAGGGAACTTTGCATTAAATTATGGATTTTGAGACAGATTATCCTGGATTATCCTGGTAGACTCCGTCACAAGCATCCTAATACAGGAGAGAGGTAGGAGACCGAGTTAGAAGTGCTATGATGACAGGAGCAAATCTGAAATGCTATGATGCTGGCTCTGAGGATGGAAATAGGAATGCAGCCTCTAAAAGCTAGAAAACACAGGCCAATGAATTCTGTATGAATCCTCCAAGAACACAGTGTTGCCAGTTCCTGGATTTTAGATCAATAAGAATCATTTTGGACTTCAGAGCTCAAGACCTACAAAATATTAAATTTGTACTGTAGGCCACTAAGTTTGGGCCTAATTATCATCATCATCATTATCATCATCACTATTATATAATAGCCTAAGTTAAGATATTCACTGCAACAGTCTTACCTTCAGGCCTTTCAGTGGACTCAGTTAAGTGTGTTTTATTTTACTTTTTTTACTTATGTATTTGAGACAGGGTCTCACTAACAGCTTGGATTTGTAGTGATCCTCCTGTTTTCAGCTTCCCAGTGCTGGGATTACAGGCCTATGTCACCACGCCTGGACTCTGCTGGCTCAGTGTGCCCCAGGGGTGGGGTCAGTATGGTATGTGGTACTGGGGATGAAACCCCGGTCCCTGTGCTTGCCTAAGCAGGTGCTTAGTTCACTGAGCTATATCCCCAGCCCAGTGGTCTAAGTTAGAACATTCGTGTGAGTTCATGATGATGCTTTCAATTGAAATTTAATACTGAAGGTTGTTTAGTTGATCTCTCTTTTCATTTGTATCAACATCAGAGATAGCAGTCAGAATACACAATTACTTATTTTGTTTTATCCTGTATTAAAGACAGAATTATCTCAGAAAAGGAAAATTCAGGGTTTTTTTTTGTTTTGTTTTTTGGTAATTTACTGTCTTTGTAGCATATTCTCTTAGGAATATAAAAAATTAACTACATTTTAACGTCACTCAGAATTATGACCTTTAAAAATCATTTTATATTTTCAGAATTATTATCCTTTCATTTCTTTACCAATCATAGTCCTAGGACCTGTTACATAATTATTTTATTGCTTTGGCCAATGTTTAAGTTTACTGAGTAAGTATGTAACATTTATTATCATATGAATATGCACACTGGCTATTATATCTGGAAAAGAACTCCAGTCAGCCTCTTTATTGCATCCTTGATTATGACTCTATAGATTATCGTGTTCAACACCACTGATAGATTTCCAGTAAGGTATTAATGTCTTATTTAAAGATATAAAAGAGAAAACTGAGGACTACATCTTTGGTATATAGTAAAAAAACTATACAACTGTATTGTCTTTAACATTGCAAAACCAGAATAGATTTAAGGAGCTTGAAAAAACAAATGTACCTCATTACTATGTACTCAAATATCTATAGTAACTTTTTATCCCTAGATATACAGTCACTTTTTAACAGAAAATTTATTGTATTGCAGAGATCAGTTGGTATTTCTTTGCTGACTGGGTCAGCAGGATCAGAAAAATATAAGAAATGGGATATAGGATTATGTTGAATGTTATTATGAACATAAATTGACAAATATAAACTAATGCATATTAATCATTCTAGAGCAGAAAGAATTGGCATTTGGTTGAAATTCATTCTCTGTTAGATCAGCTCACCCAAACAGGTAGGCTACAAAGCAGTAAGTCATGGTCCAAAGGTTAGGTCTACAGTTGGCAGGGTTTCAGCAAGAAGCAGCCTGGTGACAAGGTAGCTGTACTGAAATACAAAGCTTCATCAGAGTATGACCAGCTCTGTCAATTAGGAGAACATAAGCCTAAAGCCAGATAACCTCACAACAGCAAGACAGAAATTATATTAGAGTGAAGCTGAAGAAACGAACCAAAGTTGAACTAAGGCTTTGAACTCAAATGTTCATGTGGAGCCAAAGTCAGATCACTTAAGGAAAGAATACTTAGGAGGCACAAAGAAAAGGTGAAATAAAAGCCTGGCAATCAATATTTCTCAGTTGCAAACTGAAAATACACCCTGGGTATTGCAAGCAAAATAGAATTTAGCAAAAGACAGCTGGGAAGAAAGTCTCACAGAACTGACAGAAGATGGAAGGCATGGTCTAGGCAGAATCCAAAATTCTCCAGAGACAGGGAAGTAGGAACATCTCCACTGTTTTGTGGGAAGAACTGTGTAGAGTGCTGATTTTTGGATGGAGTGCCCTTCTGTTTTTAGTTTCCATGTTTCTGTTTCAGATTCAAATCTAGAGAACAAGCATTTAGCTAGCATTATTTGGGCACTGTGTTCTCCACAGATCTTCTGTCATTTATAACACTTACTAAAAAGCAGGGACCATGGTCATTGAATAGAGCGAGGTAGTGAAAATCCAACTAAAGGAAATGAGTAGAAATCTACTATGAAGTTACAAACAGACAATGGATAGTCAATATTCCATAAATGTCCACATTCAGTTGACAAAAATGAAGAATCACAGGGTCTGAATCAAATTAAATAAAGTAATTTTTTAATTTTAGGGTCATAAGTCTAGTTCTAAGTCTCAGACTCTTAAAACTAGAGAATATCTAGATGCTTGATATTTTCAACTTTTATTACTGTTCATTTTGGCTTGTAAAATACAGATTCCTCGGGGTCAGATAGCATCTAACCAGAGCTATTTGGTACTTACTAATACCAAATATTGTGGTAAATATATTAGACATATTACTGCATTTGCTTATCTGGATATCACATATGACATAGGCATTACTGTCCCATTTTGTAGATGAACTGAAGTTTAGACTACTTAAAAGCTTGTGCAAAGAAGAAATACAGAAGGGCATTGAAAAGTGGCATAATCTAATTATAGCAGTGAAACAGAACTCAATAGAAGTGAGGCTTCCTCTTACATCAGTTTTAACATATGTTGACTTTGTGATTTTGTCCAGCCAGATATAGAATCAATACTATAATAGGATTAAGTTGGAGGATGATGACATGTTGGGAATTCAGCAGTACAAGTCGGTGAAGAGAATGATGCAGTTAAGACCAGGCATGATCAAATATGACAGAGATTAAAGAAACGTAATTAGGCAAAGAGGCTGAATTCCCTGTTTACTCTCCAAAGGGCACCTGAAGGTCAAACATGGCTTAGATAAGCATTGGCAGTGGTATAGTTGTATCCAGCAGAAGGATAGAGTGACCCAGTAATCCTAGTCTGTGGATAATGACTGAAGTTTAGTAGTCTGGAAATAATCCATCACAGTAGGACCTTATCCGGAGAAGTAAAATCTAGTCAGAACTAAACTAGTGAATAGATTTCCAAACTAAGCTTAAAGTTTACACCTTTCCTACAGTGGTTTGGAAAGGATAAAGCTTCAATTAGCAGAGGTAACCAAAGGAGAATCCAGTGCTACAGCCTGGGAAATAAGAGAGAGCTAGGTAAGTGGCAGGGCTTCAGGTCCAACTGTAAGCTGCAGCTCATACTTGGTACTCTACATCTTCAGTCAGAAGACTTCATGATCCTATGGATGGGATCATTTAGTTGTTTTCTGTCTTGGATGGACACAGGCGATACAATGTTGGGGAGCAGGAGAAGACAAGGGGAGGGAAAATAGAATAGGGAGTAATCACTATGACCATAAGAGTCATATACTACCAAGAATTCAAGCTATTCTTGAAAGCATTAAGAAATAACCTTATCTAACTTTCATTTATCACAAAACATTCTGTGGACAGCCAATCTTGCTTAAAAGCTGCAATTCAGGTCTGCAAATGGAAAAACCAAGATTAAAATGGTGTACCTAGAGATTTAGTCATTATTGTGGCAAGGCATTTTTACCCTTCGATCATGTTTATAGTTTTTCTCTGTAGTTTTATTGAAGTTATTTTTTAAGAATGTATTTTTTCCTTGATGAGGCTTTAATATTGTTGTCCAAAAATTACTTTCTCTGTTTTTTTTATTTTTATTTTTTTGCAGAGCTGGGGATTGAACTCAGGCCCTTGCGCTTGTGAGGGAAGCACTTATTCTATTGAGCCATCTCCCTAGCCCCCTTTCTCTTTATTTTTTAACTTTCTCTTATTAATGACATGTCCAACTTTTATCTTCTCTTATTTATTGATGAATTACTTTGTACATGGAAAGTACTCCTGTGAGGGGTGTTATGGGCTGACTTTTATCTATACTAAATGTATATGCTGAAACCTTAAACCACAGTGTGATGGCATTTGGAGGTGAAACCTTTGGGTAATTATGTTTAGGTAACATCATAAATGCAGGCCTTTGTGATGAGTTTAAGTTAAGGACAAGACATCAGTCTGTCTCTTCATATCCATAGATGTTATGGGAGTTGAGTAGACATTATGTGAGGACATGGAGACAATATCAAGCTGAAATCCAGAATAAAAACCTCCCTGGAACCTAACTTTACTGCCCCTCTTATCTTGAAATTCCAGCAACCAGAACTGTGAGAAAAGAAATTTTTGTTGCTTAAGTAACTTAGTCTATTACATTTTGTTATAGTAGACTTCCTCCACTTTCCATTTATGTAATAGACCACCTGAGGCTGGATTATTTATAAAGTCTAGGCGTTTATTCTGGCCCATAGTTCTGGAGTCTGAGAAGGCCAAAATTAGGTGCCTGAATAAGATGAGTGTCTTACGTTGTTTCAAATCATGGCAGAAAGTGGAAGGCATACAGAAAAGAGCATGTGAAGAGCTTTATACCAACTTGCACTCAAGTTAGCTCTTCCAGTCACACCAGAGAACTGACTTTTGCAAAGAGAGCTGTGTACCCATCACCCAAACACCTCCCATCAGGCAACACTTCCCAACACTGCTACACCAGGAATTAATATCCTACCATGTGAACTCTTAGGGGACACAGTCACGTGTCTTTCTTGGAATATCCTGAACCAAGAAGTTCTAAAAATGAGGTTTTATTAACATTTCTAGAGATCATTATTATGAACTATAATAGAGCCTGAGGAAAGTTTTGTGATTTTTATATATTCTTTTTGCTACCCACAAAATACCTACAGGCATTCTCCCATGGATGGTATAAAGCAGTGTCTTGATTCTTCCTAGATGTACTCATGTAAAAATCTGAAAGTAAATTTGCTAAGTTATAGCTTTCCAGAACTTTGATCTAACTCCTGTATGTGATTAGCTTCCTTCCAGAATCTCTCTTGTCCTCCCCATGACTGCAGGCTTCACTGGGGATGTAGTAAGTAAAATACTTTTCTCTGCTTCTAGCTTTTAGCTACTTTTACAATGTTTTATTTTGCATTCTACCTCTTTCTACTCAGTTATTTACTTTTTTAATTATTTAATATTGATAATATTAAGAGAATATTAAAATAGATATTACAGATAAAAAATGTTGAAACAACAGTATTAAAAAGTTTACAGGTAGATAATACTAAATAAGAAAAAAAGTATAAAATGGCTTTTTCTTTCATGTGTTATTTTATGTCAAGCAGTAAATCACCCTGTCAGAACTACTATTACAGTTAAGGTATTTGCAAGAAGAAAATGAATGCTTCATTCGTCTTTACTTTGAACATTTTTAGTAAATATCTCATAATTTTCTGCTTGAAACTCTAAGCAAACTGCCCCTTTCTTTTCTCACTTAAAGTCTCACTGCATACAGAGAAGGGGAAATGGCTAGCTTTACTTCATAAAATCTACATAATGGGCTGGTGAGATAGATAGGAGGTCTAAGCACCTGCCTGGCAACCTGGGTTAGATCCCCAGTACCGCACGCCTTGCTGGCCTGGAACCCTGGGCATGTGGTGCTGGCCACCAAAAATGGGTGTGGTGGCACATGCCTGTAATCCCAGTACTGGGGAGGCTGAGACAGGAGAATCACTATGAGTCTGAGCTGTGCAGCAAGACCCTGTATCACATTTTCTTTAAAGTACTTAAAAAATATACATAGCATTCTTTTCAAAAGCAAAGTTTTTGTAGAACATGAAGAGAAAGCTTTTGTCAAAAGAGAAATTGATCCAATGCAAACTTCCAGTGTGCTATAAAAGACGGTGACAGCATGAATACACAGTTATATCAAAATGGTACTGAAAAACTAGAATACAAACATCTGAAGACTAACAGTAAAGAAATGGGGTGACACAACAAATGAACTACATTTACGATACAATATGTGGAAAAGTATGGACTGTGACATTATGCGATTTGACAGAGTTTAATTTAAAATGCCTAAAATTTGGCTTTTCCTTCATTCATATAAACTTTTCATATTATCTACCACTTCTTACAGTAGAATGATTAAAAATTTCACTGTTTTCTACCTACCGTTATTTGCCAGTGTTTATCTATAGACCCAATTTTAATAAAAATCTTTATTAAAGTGTTGAAAATATAAACATTCATATTCATTTCAAATTTTAAAATGATTTTTTTTTTTTTTTTTTTTGGTGGAACTGGGGATTGAACTCAAGCCTTTGCACTTGCCAGGGAAGTATTTATTCTGCTGAGCCATCTCCCCAGCCCCTTTAAAATGATTTTATATTTTTATATTTCTTAAACATTTATTGAAACTTAGAAGAGTAGGTATCCTTCACTTAAAGTTATTTATTTATTTATTTTTATGAATTTAGGACAGGGTCTCACTATGGAGATCAGACTCAGAGCAATTCTCCAGTTTTCTGCCTCCCAAGCGCTGGGATTACAGGCACGTGCCAACACGCCCTGTCTCAATTGCTGTCTCAGTGTGCCCCAGGGGCACACCCAGGGATTGAACCTGGGCCACTGTGCTCTGCCAAAGAGGGTGCTTTAGTCCACTGAGCTATCTGGCCAGCCGAAAAGTTATTTATTTTTGAGGCAGTGAGTACAAAATAGTTTTTGTTGGAATTGAGGACATTTATGAATTTTACAAACTGTTTTCTTTATTTTTTTCAGTGGAACTGGGGATTGAACTCAGGCTCTTATACTTGCTCAGTGGTATTCCACTGAGCCATCTCCCTGGCCCCTATAAAATTGTTTTCTATACTGCAGACATTTCTTCTTAATTTAGGGCATGAGAAGTGTGGTAAAAAAATTCAGTCATACCGCATAGCACAAAGACAAAGAACATTTTTCCATACTAACTTCTCTTCTGAAGGTCACACATAACCCTGGCAAACAGGGAGGGAATATAAGATCAATCCTCATTTTTAAAAATTTATTTATTTTTTTATTTTTAAAGAACAGAAAATGGCAAAAAACCATTAGAAATGATACAAAATTCTATTAGGCAATGTTGGAGGAATTTGACAATGGTTGTTTTACGGCATGTTATCTTCAAATTAGTTGTTTAGGTTACCAGATATAAACCTGCAAAATTGATAAATTAAAAAAAGTTGTAAGAAATTAAAAAAAGTAAAAAGTAAATTAAAAAAAGCATTAACTGCTCTTTTCAATAGCCCCGCAGAAATAAGCAGTACATTTTTCCATCCTCATTTTAAAATGCATTTGTTTCACTGGATCCTTTTAAATTTTGAGAGAAGGAAAAATATACATAACGCTCAAATCTCTTGTACCAGGGAGTTTATCACCAATACACAACTGATCATCTTTAAACAGCACTAGGCCATGAATTTTCTTGGTGCACACCATAATGCCTAACTTTGGAAAGAATTTCAATGTAAGAGTAACAATTTTAGTAATTATAGGTTTAGCGTCTTCTATGACTTCATGGTGGGTCGGCTCCCAGAGGGGTCTTCCAGAATGACCTTGCTCTATCCCAGATCTCAACTACACGAGGAAATAACGTAATATTGTTTTCTACAGGGGCTCAGTAGACTGGAAGGTGCAGGTAGAAAACAGCAATTTCATTACACTCTATAACTTAATGACTTGGGTCACGCTTAGCCTCTTAGAATTCCAGGTTGATTCGAAAAATTGGGATACTACCTACCACACTATAGGGATTACCTCACCTCACGAACGGTGCTCTTCACAGGCGGCAAACGAGACGCAAATCGGAGCTACAATTAACTTTTTCTAAGCTCGCGAATCCCTGATACAGCATTGGGGTCTGAAAGAAGTTGGAGAAAATGTCAGTCTAGTGATGTTATTTTTCTAGACCGGGTCCTAAGGATCGCTTGGCACCCGTGAAAGGCAGGCTGGGCACCTTGCATTGGCACAAAGGTACCCTCAAAGCTGTTTGGTCCCTGAAATCTTGGTAGCTCTCGTAACCCACGGAAGCGTCGTCTCCCCGCTCTCCGAGGCTGCTAAACCTCGGATCCTGCAGAAGCATCCGGAAAACGTACTCGCACCTCCAGCTGAGGCTCCGCCAGCCTCACGAGCCGCTCGCGCGAAGGCGGGAGGGGGCGGGGCTTAGGCTTTAGAAGCCGTGCCAGCCAATGAGCACGCTGGCTGCCTTCCTGTTGGCGATCCGACCAATCCAAGCAGGTTGGTGTAATCTTCGGCTCTGCTCGGCTCTTTTCGCTGCTGCGGGCAGTGGGGGGCCGCCGCCGCCGCCGCCGCTGGGGAGACGTTTTCCTCTTTTATTTTTTTTCCATGTGTTCACTTCCGGGTCCGGCCCCGATCCGGATGCTCGAGGCAGAAGGATGTTTGACCTCCGGATAAGCGAGGCGCCGCTGTGCATTCATTCCTGGCTCCATCGGTGGCGACAGCAGCGGCCCAGGCGGCGACTCTTCGGCCAGCGGCGGCGGTAGGAGGCCCCGGGAGGAGTGCGGAGACCGAGTCCGGACCCGCCGCGTCACCTCTCGCCGCTTTTCCCGGCTTCGGCGCTCCGTGCCCGCGCTCGCGGTGCTCCTCCGGCCGCCGGCGGGGTGATGCACGGCCGCCGCCGCTGCTGACGACGGACGCGCCGACGGGC
>NW_004524616.1:15085425-15104315 GCF_000260255.1 Octodon degus | reverse complement strand
CGCGCCCGCTCCCCGGCGGTCCGCACGGTGGCCACCGAGCCGGGCTCGGCCGGAGGCGGCGGGACCTGAGCTGGAGGCGGCGGGGCGGTCGCTGGCTGGGGATCCCTCCCGCCGGGCCGGCTTGGGGAAGGCGCCGAGGGTTTACCTGCTGCACCGAGCCGTGGGCGCAGCTCGCAACTTGAGCTCGGCTCGGTCGGAGGCAGCGCAGTCACTGTGACGGGTCCTGTTACGGCGCTGGGGCTAGTTTGTTTATCCCGGATGCAGGGCAGGTGGCACGCCAAGTCGAGTTTTGGGGTCTAGCACTCGCCTTTCTTTTTCAGTAGTGCGGTGTTGGAGGTGTGTATGTCTCGTGTGGCAGGGGTGGTTAGGCCTGTGTCACAACCATTTTTCCCACCTCAGTTTACAGGGAAGGAAGAAAAGTTATGGGGGTGGGAGGGTTGGGCAGACACAGACAGACAGACACAGACTTGCTGTGTTGTGCAAATTAGTATTAACTGTTGTGATGAGTACCCAGGCTGTTCATTCAGTGGCCTCTTTAAACCTGCTAGAAAATCTACATATTTTTAATAAATTAAGAAAACAAGACTTCTGCAGTTTTTGTGATTGAGTGACATTTGGCAATAGATAGTAAGAGAACTATAGAATAGTTTGAAATTAAAAGCATTCCATTTTTAAAGCATGTTTCCTTAAAGGAAATAGGTTTGCCTCATCAATAAGTACATTGTGGAAGAAAAATATCGTGCAGATTATTACGAATATAATTTAGAATTAGAAAGATGTGAGATTGGTTTAAGAGAAAATTTCCACCAAAAAATCAAATCTGATTCGTGACATTCTTGGTATTTTTTTTTTTTTAAGAGATGTACTTAGAGTGTTTTTTAAGTATTCAAAATTTTGTTTCTGCTTTATTTTGAGCTAAGATAAGCCATCTTCATCTTTTGTGTATGTTAACTTTAATAGTTGCAAAAGATGAAAATTATAGGCATTAGAAGAATGGTGTTAAATACATTGTATAATTCTAGAATAATTCTTAACAGATTGCAGATAACTTTTGCTTTAAATGAATTTCCGTTTCGGTGTCTGCATTAGGTAGAAGCAGTTCTTATTACAATGAGGCACAGGTTCATTTTAATGTTGCTACACATGAGAGTTTTGGGAGCCTCTTGAGAAATGATTATTCTTGTTGATTTGTTGAACTTATTGACCTCTTTTGCCATTTGTCAACTTAAAAAATGAATTATGTAATTATTGACATTGTTATTAGATTTGTAAAATGAACGCTGTATTAACAAAATCTTCAAACATGAAAATCATTTATTTATTTTATTTATTTATTTATTTATTTATTTTCTGAACTGGGGATTGAACTCAGGCCCTTGTGCTTGCCAGGCAAGTGCTTATTCTATGGAGCCGTCTCCCTGGCTCGAAAATCATTTATTTAAAAAAAATAAAATGCTGGATTAGAATCAGGAATAATTGATTTCATACTGTGCCCTTTCTGTATGTAAAGGACTTTTGCCATGTTGTGGTGTTGGAAAAGTGAGTAGAACATAAAGATGAATGAATTGAGACTCCGTAGCTGCCTTGAAGGTAGAAGCAGGCATGCTCAGAAATAGTTGCAACACTAGATTCCTGTGGGTTTTACTAGAGGTGCATGGAAGCATGAGAGAGAGAGAGAGAGAGAGAGAGAGAGAGAGAGAGAGAGAGAGAGAGAAAGTATGTGTGTAAGACACTAATTTTTGACTGAGGAATTATGAGAGTATAGAGCTGGTAACATGCATGTGGGTCTTAAAATATTTTAATAGGCAAAATGCGATCTGAGAGCAGTACTTTTCTAGGTGAAGGGAGTGGTCTGAGCACAGGCCTGTGGTTGGGTATCCTACGACCTGTTGAGCTGGACATAAGGCAGCATGCAGTACCAGGAGGTCCTTGTGGAAGAGGAAGCTGTGAAAGCAGGTTGAGATCAGACAGTGGAATTCCAGAATGCCTAGGCTTTAAAAATGAGTCAGTTGAGGTGTGAAGATCCAAATGTGTATGTTCTTTGCTGATACTAGGTAATCAAACAGGAATAGTAAGTTTAAGGAAACATTCTATGAAAAATAGCCAGCTTGCTATCTTTTATGTTACTAAAAGAAAGCAGAAAAGTATATCATCTAAAACAGTTTATATATATCTTTGTTACTTTTTTTAACTTGCTTTTGAATGTGGATATGTTGAGTAATCTGGTAATTGGTTTTACATGAAACAAATCCAGACTATAAAAATGTGACTCAGGAACAAATGGGAAGCTCTCCAGTAATTTCTCAGTATTCACTCTGACTTATCCTGCAATCTCCTCCATCCTGGGAATACGCCATTATTCTGGTACAGTGTTTTGGTTCAAATTTTTTTTCGCTCTACGATGGGATGATTGGTGATTTCCTTTGAAAGGATTTATGTTAAACTTAAAGAGAATGCTGAAATATTAAATAAAACAAATTAGAAGTCATAGAACAGTTCTATCACTGTTAATATATTTGAGGGTGAAATTTGCTGTAGATAATGTAAGGACTCTCTACTGAAGAGCATTAGCTGTAACAGTGGGATGATAAAATGAGAAATGTCTACAGTTCCAGATTAATATGTATGAGGATTTTAGTTATCTTAATTTGACCTCAAACTTAGTTATTCTCAAAAGATCACTCAGAAAACTAATAGCCTCACAATTTTAGTTTCTGAGTGAATGAAGGATCATGTTACAGGCAAAGTTTTTTTAAAATTTACCTCTTAGCATTCAAAATTGTAACTGATTTTTTTTTTTTTTTTTTGTATTTTAGGGAAGGGTGTACAGGGTGTTCAGGGTCTCACTACTAGATTGAACTCATAGTGATCCGCCTGTTTACAGCATCCCAAGAGCTGAGATTACAGGCGGGTGCCACTACACCCAGTCTCAGTTGCCTTCTCGGTACACCCTGGGGGCGGGGCCAGCAGGCCCAGCAGCAGGCAGGCCCCAGGATCTAACCCTGGCCCCTGAACCTACTTGCAGGTGCTTTAATCAGCAGAGCTATTTGACTGGCCTTGTAACTGCATTTGTTTTACATAGAACTTTCTCAAAACCACAGTATGTGCCATAATTTAAGTACCCACCCTATAAGGAGACTATAAATGATGTTAGGGCAACTATGAATTAGTGTGACTCCCACTTCGAGAGCAAGAAATACTCTTCTAGAGTGTAACACGTTGAAGATGTTTATCTTGGCAGTAGCACAATATGTATTTGAATCTTTTTTTCCCTTCTTCTTACTTTGTAGTCTTAAAACATCAATGTTTCTTCCACCAATGTTTTCTCTTTTTGTTTTTTCCCAAGCACTTAGCTATTGTTCTTCAGAAGTAGTTTTTGGGTATCTGTCTTTTTCTAATTGTAGAAGTACAGATATTATGGTTCTTATAACTTAAGCTATCTTAGAGCATTACCTTTGGCCTAATGTATAGGACAGAACCATACTGGAATTTTTAATGTGTAGAAATCAATTATATATTATCCATTAATGTGAAGTGACTTTGGCACATTGCTGAATTAAGAAAATGTACAATAAGGGAATTACATGTGGGAATAGGTAAATTTTAGAGACAGTGGAGTCTGTGTTAGACTATGTTGGAGTTCTCTCATATTATGAAACCCAAGGCAAGTATGTACTGATAAGTTTTTTCACTGCAGTAAGTGATTGGTTATGTTCTTAGAATTTTTGCGAAAGAACTTGAGATATTTATGTTTGTTAGTCAGATATACTTTTTTGTCATTTTCTTTGATGTATCAGTTATAATCAATGAAAATAGGGCCAATTCATCCCCACTTTAAAATATCTTTTAATTGAATTAGATAAAAGTTTATCATGAGATTTTAATATATTTTTCTTAAATAAATTTTAATACTTTTTCTATAGAGTTACTGTTATATTTGAAATGGTATTCAAATTTGTTACATTTCTTTTGTTGATTTTGCGTTTCCCAGAAGTATTTTCTTTAGCAAATAGCAATGCACATGCACACACATACATATGCATACATAGAGTGTAAGAAACGGTTCTATTATGTTCATCATCACAGTTCGCAAAATACATATAAAGTGGCCAGATATGATCCTATGTAATTTTCCCTTCACTTTACTAGTTGCTGATATATGTGAATTATTAGACAGTTGATTGGTGTGGAAAAACCAGACTTTTTAGAAGGGCCTATTACAGAAGGTCTTTTGTACTGACCTCTGCTTCACCCACTCATGAGATTAAATGATACTCTTCATTCTGTGGAATTAACTGACTAGTGCCCATGTTACCTTGAGTTATAGTAGACTACTTTGTAGTTTGCTTTTGTATATTTTTCCCCGTAGTTACTGTGTACTTGCTGAGAATTGTTTGTGTTTGTACTTGACAGACTTAATGATAGTTACACTTGACATTGTATTTATATAGTGTAATGAAGTATTATTCAGTAAACTCTGAAGGCAGAAGGTATGTTTGTATCAGAACAAATTGACTGCTTTCAAGACAGAAGAATAGCTTAAATTGAGTTAAAAGTTGAAACAGGGAAGGGTGAGGTAATCTTAAATGATTTGAAGCAAAAATCCCAATCTATAGAAGATTTTGTAATAAGATTGCTCTTCAGGTATTTGTGAGATTTCTTTCCGTATGTAAGAAGTAGAAACTAAAAATTATTTTTTGCAAGAAAAATAAAGTAGGACCCCCGCCCCATCAGTAGACTGATACTTTGAGATTACTTTATGACACTATCTTAGTTTGTTTTAGTTGCAGTGAGGAGTTTGGGACAGGTAGGTTTGCTTTACTGGGTGTTGTTTTTTTCTTTCTTTCTTTCTTTCTTTCTTTCTTTCTTTCTTTCTTTCTTTCTTTCTTTCTTTCTTTCTTTCTTTTTATTCTATGTAGTTTAGGCCTCCCATTAATTCCTTGTCCTCCAGCTTCACCTTTCTTGAATGCTGAAATTACAGGTATGCTCTACCAGATCTGGTTCAGGGTATGAGCATTTTCAATTTAATCTAGTTTAAGAATTGATTAATAGTCATATATTGAAGAGGAGTCTTCTTCTAAAATATTGTCTTTCCTAGTTTTTAAAATAGCATTTTAGAAAAAGAAATATATATGCGTGTTCTAGAACATGTCACAGGTTCATTCCTTAGAGTGGATTGTTTAATTACAGAGTTAAGAGATCAATCTGTGGCTCACGTATTCCATTTTAGCTATTCTATAGCATTTGCACCAGAAAGTCTTTGTATTACTCCAACATTGAAATATAAGTAGTGAATGCTGGTATGAATTTGGAGATTATTCTTTGAAAGAGAATGTGCTACACCCTTGATGTGTGTCAGGAGCACTTGAGCTTGGTGCAGAGCATGCTGACTTAGCACCTTATGCTAGCTAACCTCTTGACTGTCATAGCCCAAGTAGAAAGGAGAACTTGCAGCTGAAAAAAAGGCCGTAGGCAGGGAAAGAGTGCTGTTTACTTGGGTTTCACCAATGTTGCAGTGGCTGAAGTGCCGTTGATACAGAAGTGGAAGACAAATTCAGTGTGGAGCTGGGATGGCAAGCTCCCACTGGCGCTTCTGGTTTGCCTTTGAGGTTTCCATGGCTCTGCTCTTCTCTGTGCATTGGGGTCCATCGTTAGGCTGGTGGCAAGGTCACTTACAGATCTGCCATGGCCAGGGAGGCAGTGGAAATGTCTTTTGCCGTCAGTCTCTGTGTGTCTGTGTCTTGTCAGAGTGAGAAAATGTTTTGAGTAAGCCCACTGGCCTACCTTTCTCTTCATGTTTTATTGAACAGAGTTCATGTACATTTCTTAACCAGTCCTGACATAGAATTAGGACTGTCATGACTGGTTTCTGTGAATCAGGACGTATCCCTTGTTGTTAATGGGGTCACTCTGTTGCGTTAATGGTGGGAGGGAGGATATTTTAGAAATGCTATGAGGAGAAATAAGTGAATGTTACAGAGGTGATCAATAGTGACCATTATATCTGCTTGTTTGGGGGAATGAAAATAAATAATGCATGTGAATACATTTTGAACTCTAAAATGTCATATAGATATAATGGATGAGAGATTAGAAAGGTACTTTCATGTTACTGTCTTACCTGTGCTCATCTCTGAATAATTTCACAGCTAAAAACACTCCGAATTTTTTTTTCAGTTTTTATTTTTTATTAGTACTTGTGCGCATTATGTCATGATTACATTCATTATGTGGTGCTTGGTGCATGTGCACAGTAGGTCTTCATGTGTTTTTAATCCCCTTTCCTTCCCCTCCCACCCCCTCCATCTTGATTCCCTTCTCATTTAAAAAAGATCTCCCTACTTCCAGTATTTATCTTTTATTTTTTAGGTTTCTCATGTAAGACAAATCCTGGCAGTTTTTTAATTGGCTAACTTTGGGTCTGCAAAATAAGTTATCGAAGTTTTTTTTTTTTCATTTTTTAAAAATAGTTTTATTGAGAAACAAAAACCAATGAGACAGTTTCAGAACAGATTACTAGCACATTTTCAATAATTAATAAGTTATCGAAGTTTTAAGAGTATGTACCATTTTTTTCTTCATGAAACTCATAAAACTAAATTCAAATAAAAAATTTGAATGGATAAATGTATTTAAATTTGTTTCTGAGTTGCTACCTTTCCTGCTTCCAAAAGAATTGCCCGTACCTTTGGACTCATCAGAGTACTTTGAGTCTTATATTAGGTGGAGACTAAGTGCATTGAAGATGTAAGACTTTTTTATAATGACAGATTTTGAATTATGGAGGCTAACTATGATGAGAGGAAAGGATGATTTTTCCTGTTTTGAGAATAAGAAAAAAGGTGATGGTGAGATATGGGGACATGGGATCATCACAGAATTTAAGAAGTGAGTCGGGATGGTTGAGAGAAGTACTCAAATTGCACTCATGTATGGCAGCCCCTTGGTGTCTCTTGAATGTGTTAATACTTTATTATAATTTTCTTTATTTTTAAAACGGAATTTATTAAAATTATTAACCTTAAACTTTTTAGGTGATGTTGGTTATTTGATACCCTTTGGTACCAGTGTACTTTGTAAAAACAAGCTTTTGTGTAGTTTGAAGTTTCTAATTATGTTTTCTATTTTTACAACTTGTTTGGCTTTGATTTCAGGTATTATACTAGACAGTGTCAGTGATATATTGCAGTTAAATTATATTTAGAATATCTTTTAGTTAAAAGGGAAGTGAAAATGTTCTATTTTTCCTTATACCATTTTTGTGTCATGTTTATTTTGTATTTTTGTTAAATGCTTATTCTAGCAATCATTTTTGTACTTTCAAGTGTCAGGCGAATATATTATTTAACTTAATGGAGAGTGGAGAGAAAATTCATACTATTTCACTAGTCTTTTTTTTTTTTCCCACTAGTCTTATGGTATGCAAATACATGGCTTCAGATCTTTTAATAAAATTCTAATTTGGGCTGAGAAAGTAGCCTGGCATCATTTTGCAGGTGAAACTAGTAGGTATCCATTGTAAGTGGCATTAAGAAAATAAAACTGGTATTTATAGATGTGAATTTTTATAAAATGTTTTTGTGTTTATGCCAGGAAACAGAATACAGTATGACTTCTTTACCCCTAATATGTAGATCTTATAGATGTGGAATCTTGTGAAACTTTTTTTTTATTATTTTTAGTAAAGGGTCTATAGAGTGAGTGTTCAGGGTCTCACTACAAGATTGGACTCATAGCGATCCGCTCCTTTATAGCCTCCCAAGAGCTGGGATTACAGGCCTGCATCACCACACCCAGTCTTAATTGCCATCTCAGAGAAGGGGGGATGGGGGCATGGCAGGCCCGGAGATCGAATACCTGGCCCCTGTGCCTGCTTGCAAGTGCTTTAATCTGCTGAGCTATTTGGCTAGCTGATACTGTAATTTAAGGAAATGGTAGATAATAGGCATTAGGATGTGTTGTGTCTAGTGTATCTTTGTATAATTGAGATTCTTCAAGATTTTGTGGTTGAAGCATCAAAATGTAATCAGTTCTTTAAAATCATACTTTTGAGTATTTCTTTTTTCTTTTTTTTACGGTACGTGGGATTGAACTCAGGACCTTGCACTTGCTAGGCAGGCACTTATGCTGCTGAGCTATCTCCCTGGCCCCGAATATTTCTAATAATTTATTGAAGTTTGGTTTAGTGGAATGTGTACTATGTATTTGCTTATTATAAATAAACCTTGCTAACATAACTGAAAAATCTTTAGTATTTGGGATTGAGAATATCAAGTTAGTGAGAATGAATTTTATTATATGAACTAGTTTAAAAAGTTCAAGTAAAAATTTGTTTTTTTTTTCCTGTGAAAAAGTAAAGGACAGGTGAAAAATGGACAATTTTAATAATTGTCATTTTATTCGTGACTACGGTGAGGGGAATGCCAGTCCTTTCATAGATGAGAAAAGAAAATGGTTTGTAGAGACTGTTTCGTGCAAATTTCAGTTAAAACTTTCCTGAGATAGTAAAAAATATGGACATGTTAGAGTCTTACACTACTTTATATTTTAATCTGGGGATATGGTTAGGGCAATGATATATTGATGTAGGGATGAAAATAACTGTTTTCCTTTTTTTATGCTTATACTTCTTTCAAAAAAATACTTCATTTTCAGTCTATCTTTTAAAATTGGGCATGGGTTATAAAAATGAGAAAAAGAATCCATAGAAAATGTTGCTCAGAAGACAAGTTAAAACAATGACTTCCCACAGCTTTATACATAGCATCCTTAGAGCCACTAATTTATTGCATATGAGCTTCTTTTTTGAGATAAGATCTTGCTATGCACTTCAGGCTGGCTTTGAGCTTACTTTGTAGTTGAGGCTGGTCTTAAACAGGCAACAATCCTCCTGCCTCAGCCTCCTAAGTGCTGAGATTACAGGTGCTGTGCCACCATACCTGGCTAATACAGCAATTTTTGATAAGTGGAACATTTCTAAAGTTTGTTAAAGGGAAATGTATCAAGAATGAATTAAATCAAGTTGTCCCTGGAAATCTTGAGATCTAAGTGATACAAATAAGAAGGCAAAAAATGCTTTTAATTACAAAGCTGTTTTTTTTTTTTTGCAGAACCGGGGATTGAACTCAGGCCCTTGCACTTGCCAGGGAAGCACTTATTCTAATGAGCCATCTCTCGAGCCCCTCAAAGCTGTTCATTTTAGGCCACAGTTATTATATTTTCAATATCATTTTGTTTTTTCATGGACCATCAGGACAGAGGAAACCTTAACGGTTATTTAGTAGAACTACACTTCTTTACTGTCTTTCGTATCCTTTGATGAGGGCCACCTCTGTTTTTCCTTCAGTGGAAATATTTTATTACTTCAGTACTAGTGTGTTATTGTTATTGAATATTGCTTATATTGTGTATAGTCAATAACTGTGTACATATAAATACACTATAATAATAGGGTTTATAGGCTTATTATATCTTTACACTTATGATAAATTAACATCTTTTTTTGTGATTCATCTGATGCTGCTTCCTGGGTCAGAGTCACATTTATCAGTTATAGCATTTTCCTCTAACAAAATAGGAATGATTCATTTTATGATGAGATAAATACATTCAGTTCATTAAATGTTTTTTGCCTGGTGGCAAGTTTGGATTTGGCAGTCTACAAATTGCAAGGGTTAGATTTCTGAAAATTGCCCCATAAGCGGATTTGTGATAGAGAGATTTAACATTGTATAGGATTAAGAGGACATATTATTTGTAAACCTATGTGGTACTTTTAGAATTACTTTAGGTTCACCAAACACCCCCACGCCCCCGAATATGACCGTATGATGTGTTCAGGAAGACTATAAGGTCAATAATTCTGATACTGAAAGTACCTTGAAAATCAGAGAGTAGTTTTAAAAGTTTTGTGTATTTGGGACAAATAATTTTTTCACAAAAGCTGTTCAAACCATTATCTTTACTTCAGGTATTTGTAGAGTTGGCTGCAGGGATAGCAAATGTTTGATTTGTGGCGTGCTGTCTCAAACTTCTCTACTGCACCAGACTTCACTAGGAGTGTACTCATACTGTATCATCTGTCAAAAATCCTAAGACTTTGAAGTTGAGGATATGTTTAACTACAAGAACTTTGGGAAAGGAACTCTAGACCTGCATTAATTTGCATGAACTCCTTAAAATAGAAACTGCTCAGAATCTCACTTCTCTGAGATAGTTTCAGTAAGATGTCAGTAATTTATTTAGGCTTTTCTTTTTTTGTAAGCATTTATTTTTAATCTGTATTAATTTCTGTAATAGTTATTCCAATACTTTCATTTATTCATTATTTGTTATTAACTTACTGTATCTGCAGGCTCCTCTACAGTCCCAAGAATTAGGATGCGTAAGATGGAAAATGTTTCAGGTAATTTTGGCATAGTTGAGTATTCTTCAAGTGCTCTCTTTAGTCATTGGGGTTATGAAATTTTACCCCTGTACATGATTAACTTCATGCCAAAGCACCTGCAAGCAGCCCTCTTTTTCCATATCTTGACTTCTTTTATGATAGAAAAAAGTAGGGGTATGGTTATAACACTTCTGTTTTAATATCCTTGAACTTCCTTAATTTGTTTTTAAGACTATATAGCAGAAATCTTTATACCTACAGTGGCTTTTTCCCCCTTCAGGTCCTATTGCCTGTCAATTTAATTGCCTGTGGTCCCCTCCCTTGCAAATAAAATTCTCCAAGAAGAAAAGCTTATAATCTTTGTATTCTTTTTTATTTTTTTCTGACTTAGGGTGTTCAGTCATAATACCACAGATGGTAGCTTCGCCCCCATGGTATTCTGTGCCAGAAAAATTTCCTGTTTGTTGGGTAGATGATGGAAAGAAATCTAGTCCAAAATACAGTGTTTCCCTAAAGAGGACCTTTCATAGGAGAGTGATTTTTATTCTGTTTTTGAGGGATGGTGTACTGTGTATACAATCTCTTTGCTTTTTCCACCATCCTTAAATCATCTAAGGGTGTTTGGGATGATGACAACTAGTTTTGCATACTTGGTCAGCTGTGTGTCTGTGTTTGTGTGTGTGTGTGTTTTCCAGGTGCTGGGGAGTCTAAACCCAGGGCCTTGTGTATGGCAGAAAAGCTTTCTACCACTGAACTATATCTCCAGAATATTATGTTTTCATATTCACCAAGACATAAGGCCCTCTAAAGCATAGATCTTGATGGGAGAGTGTGAATCTTGTGATTAACTCTTCTCCACATCAAAGATAAAAATTAGAACATACATGATAATATTAAATGCACTTGCTATATGCTCAGAAATCACTGCCATTCTGTTGTAGTAAATATACTTTATATTAGTGCTTGCTTAAACTGTTTGATGACTAAAACTAGACTTTCCTTCTTTGGCATACATATTATTTCATATGTATATTTTTTAATGTATTTGCTACAGGGTCTCACTATGCAGCTTGGACTTGTAGTGATCCTCCTGTTCTCAGCCTCCCCAGTGTTGGGATTATAGGCATGTTCCACCATGCCTGGTCTCAGTGGCTAGCTTAGCGAGCCTGGGGTGGGGCCAGTGTGGCCTGTGGTGCCAGGGATGGGACCTGGTCCTTGTGCTTGCTTAAACAGGTGCTTAGTTCGCACAACTATCTCACTGGCCCTTATTTCATCATTTTTTGGGGGGAGAATTTTAATATGGGAGAACCTTGGTTAAATAACTCCTGAGGTACCAAACTTACACCAAACCAATTTCATTTATATTGTCACAGTTGGTGACACTAGTTCTGACTACTAGTTTATGGCAGTTTTTGAGTCAGATTTCAAACAAGTAAAATGGCCCTGATTTAAATAAAAGAGTAAATGTGAGCATCTGACCTAGTTGTTGAGCCTTTAAAGTAGAAATAAAGCAGAAGTTGACATTAAATACATTTATTTGGCTGGCCAGAAAATGGGAGAAATTTAAATTAAATATCTTTATAGGCTAGTCAAAAATTTAGTAGTATTTTTTGATCATCTCAATTAATTATAGTGTTAAGTTTTTAATGTTAGTTTTTTTCTTAGTTCAACTATTAAATTTATATATGCTAAAATTCACTCTTCCCACAATCAAAATATAAGAGTTTTATCATCCCAACTTCAAATTCTCTTATGTAATCTTTATGTAACTAAACCCTTTTGCTGCCGCTAGCCCCTGACAACCACAAGTCTGTTTTCTCTTCATGTTATTTTTCCTCTCCAAGAGTAAATTAAATGTAAATTTAATTGTGTGATAAGCATACATGGCCTCTTGAATTTGGCTAAATTAAACTTTGCAGAATACATTTGAAATTCATCCATACTATAGCGTGTAACAGTAGTTTCTTTTTACTGCATTCTAAGGTATGGATATGTTCCAAGATATGGATGTATCTCAGTATGTGTACCATTTACCACTCAAAACATGTTACTAGTTTATGGCAGTTCTGAGTAAAGCTACCACATATATTTTCATTTCATGTAGGTAAGTTCCTAGAATTGGGATTGGTGGGTCATATGCAAATTTGTGTTTAACTCTCTTATAAAGATCTGTCAAATTGTTACCTAAGGCAGTTGTACTATTTTCGTATCCCACTAGTATAGAAGAGCTTCTGTTATAAGAAGTTCCTATAACTTAAATTGGCTATATTGAACTACCTAAATTTGTTTGATTGTATTATCATGACATAACCTACTGTAATTGTGAATATTATATTTTTGTTGGTATACATCTGTCAATTAGGGAATGATTTGGGGATGCCTCATTTTTTAGTGAATGAAATCTTCAGCCTGCTATGGAACTGTTCTTTCTTAAGTGATACAGCAGTGATCTCTATAAGAAAAATTAGGCTCTTAACTCCTGGAGCTTTTAAGTTCTCGATCTATATCTTTAAGCCATCTTACTTCTTTTGGGAAAGGATGCTTTTGATTTGGGCTGCACAGAGGGAAATTTTATTTTTGTATTTTTTTTTGTGGCACATATTTAATTTTTAGAATTTTGTAGGTAACTTGATTGTTTATAATTTACAAGCATTCATACTTCTAAGTCTTTTCTGTGATAGAGTTGAGAATATTAGCTTTGTAATTAAAATACACAAACATGAATAGACAACAAAGAAGAGATAGCTAATAAGGACTAGGGAATTAGATCTTTCTTAGATAGGAAGGGGATCAAGAGATGGAAGGAGGGGAGAGGATACAAAGTGGAAGCGATTGATAAAAGGAGTTAAGATGTGTTAACGTACACATACCAACTCTGCACAAGGAATGTAAACATTATATACTATAAACATGTACTAATAAAAATTTCAAAATAAAAAGTAAATTTCTAGGAAGTGCTCATTCATTCATGGTTCATACCATAAGCTTTTAATCAGTGTTGTGTGCTACATATTATAATACTGGGAGACAAAGTTGAATAAAATCTGATCTCTACCTTTGAGGATATCAGATTCAAAAACTATACTATCTCATTTTAAATTGAGGAATAAAAAATATTGCTCCTTACCTTTCTTCAAATCTGGCAATGAGATGTAGAGATTAGATTCTATTTCAGTTTTTATCTTTTATTGTATATCAAAGATTCTTCGGTTATTAGTAGTAAGTGATGATCCTTGTTTAGTTCCATTAATTTATTAAGAGTTGCGTAATGGTGATGTTTTATCATGCCTTTTCTTGTTTAGTTATTAGAGAAACCGCTTTTATAGAAAGAGTTCTCAAAATTGATTTTTATTATTTGTGGATTACCTGCTTGGATGTTTATCTGCTTACTGAAATTATTTGCAGGGTTCAAACAATGTTCCTTATGCTGCCCTAGGCACTCCTGGGTGTAACCATTTGTAGTCAGTGGCAAAAATTTTGAGTCATTCTTATGTGGGGATGCTTCATGTGCTCAGCTGAGATCGAATAATGTGATTCTCTGCTTTTCTGTTTTACTTTTTATGGTACATTTAATAATGTACTTAAAATTTTTTTGATGACTTTTCTTCTTTCTGAAATGACCTTCAAGGTTGTGCTCATGTGCTGCCTAGTTTTCCTAAGCACAGGAAAACCTTATATAAGGAAGTTCAGGTCAGGTATAGGTTATAATGCTATAAGGTGTTTTTAAACAGACATATCTAACACAATGTTATATGTTGATTGATCAAAATCTTGTGATTATAGGGGCTAGCAGGATCCTACACTTTTTTTTTTTTTTCTGGAAGCAGTGGTTCACTGTTTGATTAGTCTTTGTTTGCTGTGACTAAAACATAACTACTGTTACAATTTTTTTTTTTTTTGGCATCCCCACATAAGAATGACTCAAAATTTTTGCCACTGACTACAAATGGTTACGCCCAGGGCTTGAATTCAGGCCCTTGCGCTTGCCAGGGAAGCGCTTATTCCACTGAGCCATCTCCCCAGCCCCTACAATTTTTTATTAATATAAATTATACCTTGGTCGTATGTCATGGAAATAGATCACAAAGAACCTAATGAGACTTTTTAAAAAAATCTTTTATTGGATTTATTTATTTGGTAAAGAGTCTTGCTTCACAGCTCAGACTTGCAGTGATTCTCATGTCTTAGTCTCCCCAGTGCTGGGATTACAGGCATGTATGTATCCCCAGCCCCAGTTTTTCTTTTTCTTTTTTTTTTTTTTTTTTTTTGAGCCAGATCTTGCTTTGCAGTTCAGGCTGTCCTGGAACTCACTGTGTAACCCAGGCTGACTTAAACTTATGGCAGTCCTCCTACCTTAGCTTCCTGAGTGCTGGGATTACAGGTGTGCACCACCATGTTTGGCCAAATGGGACTATTTTGGTGAAGGACAGCTTCATTGTTGTATTTCTAGATAAGTATCTGAGACATGGTAAATAATAAATACTTATTGAATGAGCATAAGCCCCAAAGTGAATTATGATTTTCTTTGATGGCTTGCAGTTTAAATTTTGTATTTAAAACGTATCATTTCTTATTATAGGTATGAGATATTCTCAGATAGAGTGGTATGGTGAATGTGTCAGTAATAAAAATTTCACATGACCTCTACTTGATTTTTTTTAAAAATGTATTTAGTACAGGGTTTACAGGGTCTCACTACACAGATCAGACTTGTAGTGATCCTCCTGTTTTCAGCTTCCCAAGAGCTGGGATTACAGGTGCGTGCCACCATGCCCAGTCTTAATCACTATCCCAGAGTGCCCTGCTGCAGGGCTGCCATGGGGCACTTCTGGGGGAACTCCAGTCCCTGCATCTGGCTTAGCAAGCATTTAATCTGCTGAGCTATCTGGCCAGCCCTCTACTTGATTTTTGTTTCTTATCATTTTTAAGGCAGCAGGTGAGTGTGATGTGTTACTCTGGGTATACATATACAATGCTTAGGAAGCTGAGCATTTTTAAATTAAATGATTTTCCAGCTGTTGAGGCACATGGGCTGTAAAAAAAGCTGATACCAATCAGTGTGTAAATGCACTTGTGAAATGTAAAAGCTGAAGGCAAAAGACAATCTAAGAATCTGAAATAGTCAGATTGAAGTCCATTACTCTTCTTTCTGTTAGTGTGATGAAATACTGGAGACTGGGTAGTTCTATAAAGAGAAAAAATACATTTAACTCACAGCTGTTTAGTGTCAAAGGCATGATACCATCATTAGCTTGGCTCTGGTGAACACTTCATGGCAGATGGCATCATGGTGGGAACTACACAGAGCTAAGACAAGACGGAGGGGCCAGGGAGGGCTCTTTTACATATAACTCATCCTTCCTAAATGTAATCCCTTCTGAAGACATGTCCCCAGTCACTAATGGCCTTTTTCTTTTAACAATCCCAATACATCATAACATTATTACCTTGAGACTGGGGGCATGCTGAAATTATAGCTAGAGCATAATACATATTTACTGGATAACAGCCACACCTAGGTAATCAGAATATTAATTTATTTACACTTACAATAGTGTATATGTTTACTTAGGAAATTTAGATTTCTAATTTAAAAATTACCTTAATTGTAACTGATTATAATATAGTATGTTTTGATATTCCTGTTATTTTATAGTAACTTTCATTGTAGACATATTTGGCAACCTTCAGAAATATATTTTACATTTTGACTGCACATGTATATTTTTAAAGAACTAAAAATCCCATTGAATGTGAATTATTATATAAACATACTCGGACTCCCTACTGATCCTCCTGTTTTTCAACCTCCCCAGCGCTGGGATTACAGGTGTGCGCCACTATGTTTGGACTCTCTGGCCTTCTCAGCCCACCCTGGGGGCAGGGCTGGCACAGTGTGTGGTGCCCAGGATTGAACCGTGGTCTCTGTGCTTGCCTAAGCCTGCCTAAGCAGGTGCTTTAGTCCGCAGAGCTATCTGGCTGGCCCCTCAGTTTTCTTCTCTGTCAGAGATTATATCATCTCTGAAACTGCTCCTTGAGATCCATTAAATTGTTTTAATGAACTCCTAGAAGATCCTGATCCACAGCTTGGAGACCATTGATAAAACTAGGTAATTTTTAAAGGCTAGAAAGTCCAGAGTCTTTATACCTATGTGGAAAGCACATCACTGAAATGAAGCTTCAAAAAATAAAATGTTGTAAATGATAGTTACTAGTATTTCTGAAACAAAAAAGTTTCTGTAGTATATAATTATAGAAATTGATCTCCATTTTTGGCATTTCAGTCAGTGATTGAGCTTTTAAAAATAAGTGTTTATTCTTTTTTGGACAACCACAATTGGGCTAATGCCAAAAACCAGTAACTGGGACACTTGCTGCTAGTAGAGGCATGTGGTGTAGCAGCTAGCCATCTCATCACAAACATCCTCACCCATGTAAATTCCAGAGAAGCCAGAAGACATGTATTATAGTATAATTTTTATGGGGACTAAACATGGCATTTGAAATAGTGAATGAGCCACTTGATGTACTGAAAAGACTTTTTCATATGAGGTAACATAGCTCTAGGGTATCAACACTGACCAAAGTAACATTTGAATACAAAATTGGACATTTGTATTTATTGTAAATTTTTACTTATAGACACTTTTCGATAACATGTTAAATGTGAAAGGTTATCTTTCAGAACTTTCAATGTTTAATATTCAGGTACATTATTCTGTATTCCAGTAGTATGTATTTTGGAAGTCAGGTAGAATATTAATAATCATTTCTAAAATGTAGAGCTGCTTGTTCCTGTTTATTTGAAAACTTCATAGCTAGGTGTTGGTGGCTGTCTTATGAGGTAGAATGTAATATACTGGCATATTCCCAGTGTATTTTCTCTGTGTTATCTAGTTGCAATATAAACAATGTCACCTGGCTCTGGAGAGTCTGAAATTACTGGACCATGCAGATTAGAGAATCTGATGTTCTACTTTATATTTGAAGATTCATCAGTGATCATCAAATTAGAAATATGCCAGTGGCTTACATTTTTACTCATAAAATTGGATTATGCCTAGTATTTTCTGTACTTAGAATCTCATTTTTATTTTTCTTAGTGGACCTTGCTATGTTGAAGTTGAAATTGTTTTCTGAAAACAAGGTTCTTGATTATTCATATTTATTTTCAAAGATAATCTAAAATATTTTTGGTTGAATTTCCTGTTTAATACAATATTTAAGTCAATAAGTCAGAATAATAAACAATTAAATATAAATTATAAATATTTTATTATCATTTAGGTAGCTTTATGCACCTTAACTAAATGTGTGTTAATTATTTTTAGTGGAAGGATTGAAGTTTCAGTTTAAAGCACAATAAAAATTAAAATAGCCTCAAAAATGTAAAATTATGTTGTATTTTAAAAAATCATGAGCAGACTATTTCTGTTTAATTTTTCTGAATAGTTTTTATTTTTATGGATACTTTTCAATTTTTATTGTTGAGAATATCTACAGGTATAATACAAGGCTAGGTTCTTTAAAAAAGTTTTAAATACTAGATTCTTTATTATTCTTCCCAAGGAACTGATGGGATACAAAAATAGTCACTCTGTTCTCATACTTAATCATATTTTCACTTATTGATTACTAGAAAGCTTAGACATAAATTTGTGTGGGAACTGAGCTGTACTATATTTAAACATAATGAAGTTTTATATCTAACATTGTTTTAATTCCTTCCTAATATTGTTAAACCTTTTATCAGTCCTTTGGTCTAGTGCTTACTATAAATTGCTCTAAATACTTACCTGTTAATAAGATTGGATTTTCGATAAGTAAAATTATAGATGTTAGTTTTTAGGACTGTTTGAAAGAATCTATCTAATTTATTTTTCTTGTCTTGGTGATGAAACCCAGGTCTTTATGTTTGCTAGGCAAGTTGTACTGATGAGCTATCCTTATTAGACAAAGTACTTAAGTAAAAAAAAAAGTATAATTTTCAGTGGCCTCTATTTTTTTGGATCATGTGATCTTTTAATAATTCTTTTGAAATCTGTGGGTTCTGTCAGGAACCACAGGACGTGGTTCTGGACATGGCCTGGAGGATCCATAGAGTTCTAGTTAAGAACTCCACAGCTGTTTCCATTGTACTTGTACTCTTTTATTTAAAAGTAAGCAGACAATTAAAAGCAAAAAGTGATTTGTAGACATGCTTAATACTTTCCTATTTAGTTATCTGAAATATTCTAACCAAGTTTGGGCAGTGGTTTGGCTTAGTTTTAGGATAAGCATTAACAGTTGACAGTAAAATTAATGAATTAATGCCTGTGTATAGAATAAATGAAAATAATACAGAAAGATATATAAGAAATATTTTCTTTCCTCATTTTTCTAGTTTTCAGTAAAATAAGCGCTTTCCTAGCAAGCGCAAGGGCCTGAGTTCAATCCCCAGTTCCACCAAAACAGCAACAACAACAACAACAAAAAAACCAAAAACATCTTACTAACCACTATT
>NW_004524616.1:15073247-15081650 GCF_000260255.1 Octodon degus | reverse complement strand
TATAATATTCAAATTACGGAACTTAACAGAAAAAGGGGATACAGATGAATGTCCATTTTGTATCTGTGTATTCAAAATGGTTAGGATAGATATATAGTTGCATTCTCTTAATGAATAGAGGGATATGTACTAATAGTGTTTGTAAATAGGATATCATGTCCGCATTTTGTACAGCAATTAACCACTAGGAAGAATGTATGCAATGTGTTAATTATTGAAACTCTCCTACCAATTTGGTTTGAAACTGTCTCATTGCTCTTTGTTTCTTAATAAAATTATGGAAAAAAATAAAAAGAAATAAAAAATAAAAAATAATCCCTGAATTATAATGCTATGTAATCTTAAGGAGGTTTTTTTTGTTTTTTTTTTTCTTTTCTACTTCAGGCTGCTATAAGGGCATGTCTGGTTCAGCTTCTAGAGCTTGGAATCGAACTGCGGTCCTATTTGCCTGTCTGCATTTACCCAAGCAGTGCTTTAAACAAATGAGCTATCTGACAACTGAGCTATCTGGCAAAGCCCCCAGTACTATAAAATCATTAGCTGTTAAAAGTAGTTACATTTTTAGTTAAGTTTTGTGATAGAGGTATAGTAGGAGAATGCACTTGGATGTATTTCTTTGGGATTTTCATTTAGGCAGATGGGACATTGAGGCCTTTTCTCCAGCAAGCAGGTTCATTCATGCTGGCACTAACTTTGAGTTCTGAACATGGCATAGTTGTACCCTTTCATACAATTTTTGTGTCTTAGTCTCCCTTACGTGGTACACTAACATTCTACAATCTGATTGGGTATAATTTATGTTACAGAGTTCCATCAGAACTATACATGCATACACAGAGGCTGATGGCACTGTGTTGTAAAAGGTCTTGCCCTGACACATTGGAAGGGCCCCAGCACACTCTCCTTTGTTGTTCGGACCCCATTCTATTTTGGGCCAGAGAATACCATCCTAGTTCAGAGGTTTACATTTCCATAGCATCATCACATATGCAACTGTTTTTCTTTCAACCATCATCTCAATGAGTTTGTAGTCAGAACATAACAATCAAGAGAGCCAGGCAAGGCAGGGTCATGCAGGTTTCCCAAGTCAGAAGTGTAATACCTATGAGGGTTTTGGATCCCCTGAGAGTTGAACACTATCCCCCCAAAAAGTTCCCTGGGTTCCCAACATTTCCAGGTACAGTTTGGATCATGAGCAGTTTTCCTCAGTTTGTAATCTCTAAGACTTTTCTTTCAGCATGTATTTGTAAGAACAGTTGCTTAGGTTAAATTCTCAACAAACCCCTCCCTTGTAAGCAGACAGATAATTTAAGGCTGAATGATTTTGATAGATGGCAGCATGCATTTTGATCTGTTGTTTGACTAAAAAGCTAAGTGCTTTGGCAGTTTCATCAGTCATAAGTTCCACAACTGCTTACAGTCTAAATATGTGGTTCAGAATATAAATGGTAGTAGGGGTGTAGTAGTCCCAGGACCCATCGTCTGTCCAGGTGGCAGGACTGTAATACTGAATTATGCATTCAGGGAGACATTTATTGTCTTTCCAGTTGCCACTACATAGGGTACATCATTTCCTATGTCCTGCATACACTCGGACCCCCCAGATGTTCTTCCCTGGAAAGTAGGAATAGAAAGAAAGATGCAGATTGTCCCTCATACATGAGATCCTGACAAGCCTAGGGATAGTACAGTATATGTAGTTCTTATGCACATACAATGCAGTTTGTCTTTAGTCTGTCATTTGATGTCTATGTTGAAATTGTCCGAGGCCCTCTTAGATGAGAAAATCTGAACAAGGGGTGAAGGTTTGGTTCAAAGTGGTTGGCGGACCCAACCATTGGGTCTTCTGGGCAATTGAATGGTAGGATCTTTGAGCCAGACATGTTTAGGCTCCCTACAGTGATGTTGAACTGTTCTCTCCAAGGGCAAGACATTTTTTCCCCAATTATTGAAGTGCTGAGATACTAGACCCCTAAGGTAAAGCTGGGGTATCCTATACCTGTATAACATGCCCTGCCCCTTTACAGTCATCATAACAGGCAGATTGGGGTGAGGCTTGTTCACACATATACTTGCCATTTAGCATATATTCTTGTTCACATATTAACCCTCCACAGTTTAGGATTACAGGGATTTTTTACTAATGGTGGCATGCATAAAAGATATTGATGATGCCAGGTGGCTAAGAGAAATGGGCATGATAACCTCCAAGTAACTCCCTGGCCTGACCTGGTTAGGTGAATCACAACTTGTATGATGGGGAACTCAGGCTCACCAATAGGGCTCTGAGTAAAAGCAGCCAATAGGAAAACACCCCATGCACAAGAGGAAGGTGAAGTCCAGCAGGTGCCTCTTATTGTTACACTTCTGTCTGCGGGGGCCATGGCAAAAAGCAGGGCTGGAGACCCAAATACAGCTAAGAGCGAGGGGTGACAGTTCACTACAGATGGTCACAGAAGGGATGCAGTCTGTTAATGTCGTCAGTCTAGGCATCTTTAGGCTTCTCTTAGTGAGCAGAGCAGAGCTGTTGTCTTCAGTGGAGTTTCGGAGGTCCAGGTCTGCTTCTTCCAGAGCATCATTTTGCATGGTACCAATGAGTCAAGGACATACTCTCAGTCTTGAGACACTGGCTTTCCTATGCCATAATGAATCCAGGGGAATCCCTCTTTACTGCAGTAGGTGGATAGGGTAATGAATTGGCCCCTCTAGAGAGGTGCAGGGGCTGGACATTCCGTTCTTTTACCTTTGCCAAATCCCCTGGCTTCAGTGAATGTCTGGCCAAACTCATGGACAGTTGTTCCTTAACTCTTTGGTGTAAGGTGGCTAAGGCTGTACCTGTTATCTCAGGGTGAGATTTCCAAGCTCCTTTAAATCCCCCTTACCCTTTAATAGAAGGGGGCCACCCATGGAGAATCTCAAAGGGCAAAGACATATCTATTTAGTGAGACTAGGCCTAATACTCAACAGAGATATTGGTAAGAATTGGTCTCAGTTTAGGTGAGTTTTCTTGTATAGCTTCCTCAGCTGTAGCTTTAAAGTCTGGTTCATTAGCCCCCTCTTCTTGAACTCTGGGAATAATATGCTGTATGCAGTTTATTCAGTTTCCAAGTAATCTTTAGTCTTTTTGCCACTAGCTGCACTCTCTCTGCAATGAATGCTGTCCCGTTGTCTTATCCTGTGATAACAGGAATTTCAAAATGGGGTATGGTTTCTCTCAGGAGTATCTAGGCCACCTCAGATATCTTTTCTGTGTATGTGGGGAAGGCTTCTCTACCAAGCCCGAGAAGGTGCACACAAAAACCAGCAAGTCCATGTAGTCATGGACTCAGAAGCTCAGTAAAATCCACAACCACATTTTAAGTGGTGCTTCCTGACACTTGGTACCCCAGGAGCAGCCTTGGACCCTTGATGTAGGTTATCGAAGTACATATTCCATTGTTCACACACCTCCCTGCTGTGCTGGAGAGCTGAGTGATGTAGAAATGTTAGCTTGTGGTGGTGGAGAGAGGTCTGACTCTTATGAGTGTCCTGATGAAACTTTCTAACAAAAGCTAGGGTCAGAGCCTTGAGATTGCTATCTGGTTATCTTTAAACTTATACGATCCACCTGGAAAATAACTTCCATCTTTGCTTAAACTAAGCTCTGTCATGGGTCTGTTCATGGGCTGGGAAACAACATGGTGGCCATGGCCATTGACTCTGCTATTCTCCTACTAGCTACCAGCTTAACTTCCTGGTCTGCTATACAGTTTCTGTGAGAGGCTGTGGTATCTTCTCCTGTGATTTCTCTGAAAATATTTGACTGCTATCCTTTTAGGGGCCCATTCAGCTTCTGAAAGTTCATAGGTTTTCCTGTTGTATTTTAAGTTGTTTTCGCCTTAGTTTATCAGGCTTTTTTTAATTTCTATAGACCCCTATGCACATGAAGCATGGTGAAAACGTGTAAGAGTCCATGTATATGTTGACACATTTCTGCTGCCACTTGAAGTGTTGTTACTGCAGGGAGCTCTGCTTTCTGTGCTCAGGTCTCTTGGCAGAGATTTTGCCTCAGTGATGGAATTCAGGGGAACCATGGACTATTTTGTAAGTTGTCTTCCCTCTTTTACAAAACTGCTACCATCTGTGAATACTCAGCATTGGAATCCCTGTGGTCCTGAGTCTAGTCAGCTGGGCAGCACCTCATCTAGGACCTCAGTGCAGTCATAGTATGGCTGACCTGGTCTAGCTGGCAGTTGGGTTACTAAGTTCAGGGTTCGCTTTACTTGTGAGTGTGTGGGCTTTCACATCACATCCCCAGATATTAACCATGCAGGCATTAATTAGCCAGTATTGTCCCTTGTACTCCATTAATGTCAACACTGAGTGGCACTTGGACAGTTAATTCTTGTCCCATAGTCAGTTTATTAGACTCTTCTACAAAGAGAGCTATAGCTTCAAGTGCTTGAAAACAGAGTGGTCAGCCCTGGGCAACTTAGTCAAGTCTTTGGAGATGTACGCCACCAGTCAATGCCAGAATCCTAGCATCTGGGTTGAAACTCCCACTGTATGTTGGTATGCTGGTGGATGTACAAATAGAAAGGCTTAGTCATGACTCGAAGTCCAAGTCCTGTTGCGTTGTGAGGGCCTGTTTGATCTCTTCAAACAGTTTTTACTGTTCCTGTTCTCCACTCCTTTTGTGACCTTATGAAGTGATTTTGCCAAAACTTAGGAGGTCCCCAGATCCTACAGTGCCATGCAGAAAATGGTCAGGGAATTTTTGAACCCTTGTGGTAGCCTTGTCCAAAACAGCTGGCTTTTTTTTTTTTTTTTTTTTTTTTTTTTGCCGTTTTTTGGATTTACCCACTGGAAGGCAAAAGATTAGCTGGCTTTATGGAGCCAGACAGATCCAGAAGAAGGAATCCTTGAGGTCTAGATGCATTGCTGGTGCACTAGTAGGGGATGAGCCCCAAACCAGTGTAAGGATTTGGGATAACTGAGTGAAGGGTAATGGTGACCTGATTTATTGCTTGCAGATCTTGAACTGACTGATAGTCATCTGGGCCCTGTTTTTGGAAGGCAGGAGAGCTGTGTTTCAAGGTGACTAGCAAGTTTGGATGATCTAGTAATCTGGAAATCTTTCCAACCTATGCTTTGTGAGGAACGAAGCATTGTCTTTGGGGAATTTTCTCTGCTCCTCGTATTAGCTCCATAATCACTGGAGGTATGTTCCAGGCCAATCCAGGTCAATTGTCTTCAGCTCATACTCCAGGTACTCTGAAGAGAAGCTCCAGTCCCTCATGTGGTCTCTTTGAGGCCACTTTTCACCTTCACCTTCAGAGATTGTTAAGAGTCATGAATTTTGCTTCTGGTCTTTGAAAGTTAAAGCAGCCTGTCCATGGGAATTGAAAGTTACCTGGGTCTGAAGCTTGCCCAATAAATCTCAATCTTTAAATCTACGGAACTGTTGGGAAGGTATAGAAATTTATAGATGACCTCATGGCTACCTAAATTGGATTTTGGGGGCAGCAGAAAAAGGTGGTATATTCAGTTGGTCATAGCATCCACTATGGTGCCTGTCACCACAAAAGAGAGCCCCATGGATTGGGTTACCACAGAAAGTTCAGTATTACTGTCCACACTCCACTGTAGGCCAGCCCCCATATTCATTCAAGCCATAGGCTCCTGAAAACAGAGTGGTCAGCCCTCGGCAACTTAGTCAAGTCTTTGGAGATGTACGCCACCAGTCAATGCCAGAATCCTAGCATCTGGGTTGAAACTCCCACTGTATGTTGGTATGCTGGTGGATGTACAAATAGAAAGGCTTAGACTAACAGACATGTGCTAACAGACTTGGGCTAACAGACATGAGCCTGGCTTGTCCTACCCTTCTTCATGTCCTCCCATGGTGGCCAGTCCTACCTTCTGGTATCTTGCATGGCTTCTGAACTGGCTGATATTGGCCCTGGACTATGCATCTTCCATTCTTTTCTTGGGGTTGGGGGGATTTCTTTCCAACAGGGAAATTCGTTCTTCAGTGTCCAAAGCTGGGACAGTAGACACATTAGTTCTAGTCCAGTTTTGTTCCTAGGTATGAAGGATAGGAGGGTATTTCTGTCAGTTTCCCCAAGGCCATGTGCTCTAGCCCTGGGCATATCCGTTTGGGGCTCCTCTATCATTGCTATCACAGTGGCTGCCAACAAGTCTACCTTCTTTATCTTGCAGCTTTCCTCCCACTGAGCCGCCTGGTCTTAGTTGACAAACACCATGGTTGTGACTTCTAACAATTGGTGTTCATTTCAGCAAATGCCTTTAGTTTCTGTAACATTCACCAGCTGTTGGGAGAGAGGCAGCCCCTGAAGAGCTGACTGCCGTTGTTAGAACCTCTGCAGCAGGAGCCACAGGTGGTGGTGGCAGTGATGGATACTGCATGACATATTCTGTAAGTGGGACTTCTGATTCTTTGGATAGAATCAGTTTGACTTTGGCCAACATTTGGAGGCAGCTGTTACCCTGGCTATCATCACTCCTAAGTTCTTCTCAATGCAAACTTTCAGCCACAGTGGCCAGGATGGGTCAAGTCTTGCCAATAATTAATGTGAGGAAATTGGTCAGGGTGGCTGGGGTCCCCTGCAAGAACCCTGAACACTAAGTTAAAGTTCTTTAATATACTTCCTACGGGAGTCAGTTTACTGTGCTTTCCAACCATTCTGTCCCTCACAGATAATTCACACACATAAAAGTGGGAGGAGGGAAAAGGAAGGGCTTTCATTGGAGGCTTGGGGCTGTTGGTTTGGTCATTGTGGAAGTGCTGAAGTGGGTACTCTAGTATTCCAGTCCTGCAGCCAGTTCTTGAGAGCTATGGTTTCAGTTTTAATGAAACTTACTCTGGCAACTTTTGGAGGTTATCAGTCTCCTCTTCTGCCTGATTAAAGGCAGGACCACCAAATTGAACTTATTCTCACTGAATGTGACAGCCTTTGGTTTGGACTTGGATCTGGAACTTTGCACCAGCACATTGGGAGTGGTCGATCTTCCCTGTGATCAGATCAAACAATCCAGGACCAAGGAATTGGAAATACACCCTTTCTATGTCCCAGCCATGAGTCTCAAGAAATGCTGTGGGAATTTTGCTAACCGTAGAACTTTATATAACTTCAGATCATACACTATGTACTCATTTGTACCTGATTTCTTCACTCAGTCTGACAGAGTCAACATATTCTGTGTATTAACAGTTCATTCTTTCATCGTGGATGAATAGTATTTTATTGTGTGAATATACTAATTTTATTTTCTATTGTTAATGAATACTTTGGATGTATTCAGACCTTGGATATTGCTGTAAACATGGATGTATAAGGGTCAGGGATTTAGCTCAGGAGTGCAGTGCTTGCCTGGCAAGCATGGGGTCCTGACTTTGATTCCTGGCAAAGCCCCCGCCCCCCGAAAAAAAATGGATGTGCAAAAGTTTTTTTGCAGGCATGTTTTCATTCTGTTGAGTAGGCAGCTAGTACCTAGCATTGACAGATCATAGGATAGAGGTATATTTTACTTTATAAGAAATTGTCACGTTGTTCCAAAGTCATAGTATTTTATGCTTCCATCAGAAATTAATGAGAGTTCTAGTCATTTTTCATCCTTGTCAATCTTGACATTTTTTTTTTTTTTTTGCGGTACCAGGGATTGAACTCGGGACCCTGCACTTGCCAGGCAAGCATTTATTCTACTGAGCTATCTCCCCACAGCCCCTCGATCTTGATATTGTCAATTTTTAATTGTTAGCCATTTTGATGGTTTTAGTTTTTATTTTGTTAAATAATGATATTAAACAATACTTGAAGTACTTATTGGCTCTATGTGTTCTTTGTGAAAAATGCATGTTTTAATCTTTTGCATATCATAAGTAGAGTTCTTTTTTTCAGTTGTAATATGTTTGTGCATACTCAAATATTGTCAAATAATTTCTCTCATTCTGTGGTATTTGTATTAATTTTCTTAGCTGTTTTTCCTGAACAAGGGTTTTTAACTTTGATTAAATTCTATGTATTTTTCTTTTATGATTGATTTTTCTTCTGAGGAATTCTGCTTATTTTAAGGTCACAAAGGTTTTTTTTTTTTTATAATTTTAGTATTTGCGTGTAGCTCTATAATCCATTACAAATAATTCATTCATGAAATGATAGTAGGGCTCAAATTCACTTTTTCCTCATACAAGTGCAGTTGTTCTGGTGCCTGTGTTAAAAACATTTACTTGTCACTGTTGACTTGATATATTATGAAAAAGCAATTGACTGTATGTGTGTGGACCTATTTCTGAACTCAATTGTTTCTTTCTTCTATGTATTTGCCTATTTCTATGGCCATTCCATACTGTTTTGATTATTATAGTTTTCTTCTAAGTCTGAAAGTTAGGATATATATATA
>NW_004524616.1:15071874-15073147 GCF_000260255.1 Octodon degus | reverse complement strand
ATATATACATATATATTTATATGTGTGTGTATATATGTATGTATGTATTTTTCCTTCCCTTGCCCACCCATCAATGATACCCTAGTTAGTTTTCATTGATTTCTTTTTATATGTACATAAAAAAAGTTCAATTTTGGCAGCAGGGTAATTCTTACGTATTAATATATCTTATTTCAGGCTGGCCAAATAGCTTAGCAGATTAAAGCGCCTGCAAGCAGGCACAGGGACTGGGGGCTCGATCCCCGGGCCTGCCATGCAGGCCTCGCCCCCAGATTGTGCTGAGATGGCAATTGAGACTGGACGTGGTGGCACACACCTGTAATCCCAGTTCTTGGGAGACTGTAAACAGGCGGATGGCTATGAGTCTGATCTAGTAGTGAGACCCTGAACCGCCCTGTAGACCCTTCCCTAAACATACAAAAAAGAAAGTCTTATTTCATATTATTGTTATTATTATTATTTTCTTTTGGTACCAGAAATTGAACTCAGGACCTTGTACTTGCCAGGCAGTGACCCTTATTTCAGTTTAAAGATTCAGTTTTAAACTAACCTTCTGGCGCTTCACTTCCCACTTTCAAGTTTTAGACTTGCCTCAGCCCTGTGTTTAGGAATGGAATTGGTCTGTTTCTTGACTCTGCTTTTCCCTGTTCTTTATGCTGCTGTGCTTGTTTCTCTAGGATTCAAGTGGGGTGGAAGAATATCAGAGAAAAGCAGAAGCACTTCAGTTTGTTCTTCTAAATGCTGTTTTTGTTGTGGGGCAGTTTTGGTTCTCTAGAGGCTTCATATGGATCTCATAAAATTAAACAACTGGCAAGTATTTCTATGCACACATAAAGGCATGCACAGATATTACAAAAGAAGGTCTGGAGTATATACAACAAGCTGAAAGTATGTTTTCCTCTGAGAAGGGCAAGGAAGTTGAAGGGCAAGGGTGTGACATCCTGTGGGGTGTGGTATGTCCATTCATTTCTGGTTCTGGGGGTTGAACCCAGGGCTCATATGCTTGGCAAACATTCTATCATTGATTTTACATCCCTACATTTTACTTTGATTTGTATTATTTGAATTCTTATTAAAGGTGGAATGTGTTTTTGGTTATTTCAGCAATTAAACATACATGAAAAGTTATGTGTTGAAAATAGCATGAAAATTTTCTGAAAGAAAATTATTTCCAAATAGAGAAAGTAGAGAAGTGCTTTTAAAAAATAATCCCTATTCAATGTTGTATATGGTTAGATTTTTGGACTTACATGTAAACATAAGAATTATATAA
>NW_004524616.1:15049089-15060339 GCF_000260255.1 Octodon degus | reverse complement strand
AGAGAGAGAGAGAGAGAGAGAGAGAGAGAGAGAGATATTGTTTGTTCATTCTAGATTTTGCATTTTGACATCAGTTTTAGGACCAGCTTATCATTTAAAAGAAGCCTACTAGCATTATGTGTTGGTTCTATAGGTCAGTTTGAAAAGGGTATCTTAACAATATTGAGTTTTCCAGTCTGTTTTCTGATATTTATTTGTATCCTCAATTTCTCTCAGCAATATTTTATGTTTTCAGTGTGCTTGGCATTGCACATATTTGTTAATTTTTATGTTTTTAATGATAGTATAAATTCCCCCTTTTATCTTTCATGTGTTTGGGCCTCTATAGAATTTGATAATATAGAATTTGATGTGTATTAACTTGGGTTATATGTAGTAGATTCATTAATTTTTTAGTAACACTTTTTCTAAAGGTTTAATAAAATTTTTAGCATGCACAGTCATGGTATCAATGAATGACATGAAGTGTACCTTTTGTTTTCTGATTTTCGTACTTTTTGCATGTTTTATTTGCCTTATTGCAGTGGCTAGTTGCTTTTCAGTACAGTGTTGAATACAAAATCTGAGAGCAAACATTTTTGTGGATTTTTTCCCCCCAGACTCCAGGGGAAAAGAGTTGTTTCACCCTTTAGAACGACATTAATTGTAGCTATTTTGTAGGTTCCTTTTATTAGACTGAAGGAATTCTGTTATTTTTCAGGCTTAATGAAAGGTTTTAATCACTAGTGGGTTGAACTTGCAGTTTCTTGCCTTTTGAAGTGATCATATGAGGCTTCTCTTTTATGTTAATTTTGTGAATTGATTTCAAATATGAAATCCCTCTTAACATTTCTAGTGTTCAGGTATGATTATTTTTTAACTTTATGTATTTGATTATGTTTTGTGAAGAAGTTTTGTTTCTTGTTCGAGAAATATATTGGTCTAAATTTATTTGAATGTTTTATGAAGATTTTATATTAGAGTTTTGCTGGCTTCACAAATTTATTACTGCTATGTTTTGAAAGAACTTTTCTAGGAACAATGTTACTGGTTTGTTTTTTTTGACAAAATTTACAAGTGAAGCCATCTTTATGAGAAAGTTTAGTTGTAATTTTAAAATACTTGTAGTTTATTGATATTTTAAAAATAACTGAAGCCCTGATTTGTTGTGTGATCTGTTTGGTATTAAAGTGTAGCAATAGTAATGGTTAATTTAAGAATTTGTGATTTAATTTCAGCTGGCATCAACAAATAGCAAACCTTTATTAAGTTTGTTATGCTACCTAATTTCCCAAACAACATATTAAAATTTCTTTAGTTGACTAATTTTTTTTTTCTTGATGTCCTAGCTACTTGTCAGTATCAGCTCACGTCACTGAGAAGATAATTTTGAAGACATGTTTTGCTGAAAAGACAACTGAGGAAAGTTTTACGAATGGGATGAACACGCTCTAGTTAATTGACTACCTACTGCAATTTGAATGTTAACATTACCTGGCTGGTACAGTTACCTAGTGATGTACCTGTTCTCACAATACCCTGTTTCAGTGTGCTTGTCTTGATTAAAGAATTCAAAGTGGAGTACCGCAAACTTGATATGGATAATAAAAAGAAAGACAAGGACAAATCAGATGATAGGATGGCACGACCTAGTGGTCGGTCAGGACACAATACTCGGGGAGCTGGGTCTTCATCATCTGGAGTTTTAATGGTTGGACCTAACTTCAGAGTTGGAAAAAAAATTGGATGTGGCAATTTTGGAGAATTGCGATTAGGTAAGACTACTTTATTTATTTCATTATTTGGTAAAAATTTTTGAACTGGAGGATACTCTAATGAAAAATTTAATTGTTTAGTTGTTATGGTAATTCTAAAGAATACAAATACTGGAAATTTCTTGTATATTTGCATTTTAATTTATAAAGAATTACCTGCTTTTCATATAATATATATATATATATATATTCCATAAATATGTGTATAGGAATATCTGCTTTCTTGAGGTAAACCTATTCTCATTTCTTGAAAATATTAAAACATCAAAAAAGCAATTGAAGAAGATCTAGCAGGCTGCCATACCTGCCAAGAAGACCTTTACAGTATCTTTTTTTGGGGACAATAAGTAAGTTCCTTTTTCATATTTCAAAATACTTAACTACTAATAACTTGAGTACCTCGTATATAGTTTAATATCAAGTTAATATATTGAAACTACAAAAAGTAAAAATTTTATGTTGTAATTTATTTCTCTTCACTCCTAGTATATCTGGGTTGGGATTCAGGAACATAAATTCTTAAAAAGGGATTCAGAGCTTTCAATCAGGTTATTATGCTTAGAGAATTTTGAGAAACATTGGCTTAGCCTCCTAATTCTACATTTAAGGAAGCTGAAATGCAGTAAGAGGAAGATAGTTTCCAGACATCACACGACAACTGACTCAGAATCCAAATCTAGGTCTTGGTTTCCTAGCACAGAAGAGAAGTAGCTGTCTCCATTGAAGAGAAACAAGAAAGAGGATAGCAGGGTTATGTAGGAGTCATTCTGGAGGTACATTGCAGCTCTGTCCAATTGATCACTAAGGGTGAGGACTTTAGAAGTAAAAGAAAATATGGCTCTACAGTTCTCCTTAGATCCAACCCTGCTGCTAGAAATAAATGTAATTGTGTACTCAACTACATGATTATATTCATAGTCTTGTCAAACACCCTAATCTGTTTCTTTCACCTTATTGCTTTTTTGTTGTTAATGCACATTAAACTTTTGAATTAAAGGCAGTGACATACTTTATAAATACCTAAAACAATATGCCTTGGAGACTCTTGCATTTAGTGAGTACTCAAATATTTGAAAAGGTGAATACTTTACTAGTATTTTAGTTTTTGCTAGATATCGAATCAGGTTGTTTGAAATGCCTGTTTTCACTTGGTAATTAAGAGAAACCAGATTATTTACTTGCTCACTTTGAACAATATCCATCTGATACTCAACACCGATAGTACCTTATGTAATCATACCTTGATGCTCAGCTACTTTGAAACTCTTCAGATTTGGTATTCAATACTTTCTTTTTGTCTTTTTGAGACAGGTTCTTTTTATGCAGTTCAGGCTGGCCTTGAGCTCACTTTGTAGCCCAGGCTGGTCTCGAATTTACAGTGGTCCTTCTGTTTTCAGCCTTCCTAGTGCTGGGATTGCAAGTGTGTGCTGCCACGCCTGGTCTTGGCTCAGTGTGTCTGTAGGGAGGGGCTGGTTTGGCTGATGCTGCCAGGGATTAAACCCAGGTCCCTGCGCTTGCCTAAACAGGCACTTAGTCCACTGAGCGGACTCACTGTCTCTTACTTTGGCTATTTTTATTCAGCATTCATTGCATATAGTTTATTTCAAGATAACTACACATATATGTATACACTGTATATAGGTGCATATATTTGATTATGTGTATGTTTGTATGTATTTATACAAACTAGTGGACCATTTTAACTAGAAAAATATGACTGTTAACCATATACTGAAACTATATTATGATACATATTGAAAAAAACAATAAATCACCTCTTTTATAGTTTGTAAATGAAAATCAGAGTAAGATCACTCTTATTTATTCTATCTAATCTATGGATTTTTATTGTCTATATAGTACATAAAATATAATTAGTACATATTGATAATATGCTCAATATAATCAATAACTACTAAAATGCAGTATGTATTTAAAATTTTTTTTCAGTAAAAAATAGAGAAAAGTCTGTGCAGTAAAAATATTGCAGTTTGTTTTCAACTTTTTCCACTGCAAATTCTGGCTCTTTTCCAAAAATCAAAATGAACATTTACTATGAAAAGTTATAATGTTTTGAATTGAACCAGCCATAATAATGGAATTTACAAAGAGAATTACCAGAACTACTTTTTAAAGTGATAAGAACAGTAGTTATCCTATTGTATGTGCAAAGTGAGCTTTATTTTTTTAATGTACTTGGTTATTGCAAGGTCTCACTACCCGGCTCAGACTCATGGTGATCCTCCTGCTTTCAGCTTCCTGAATCCTGAGGTTATAGGTGTGTACCACCATGCCCAGGCTCTGTGGACGGCTCAGCCCACCCTGGGAGTGAGTCTGGCATGGCATGTGATGCTGAGGATTGAGCTGCGTTCCCTGCACTTGCCTAAGCTTGCCTGAGCAAGCACTTTAGTCCTCTGAACTATCTTGCTGGTCCTGACATGGAGTATTTTGAGGGAGATTAATGGTGATATGTCTTTTATTATAATAAAAAACTTAAAAATTCACTGAATTTTTCAGTCACATCTCATGTGTGATATTTATGTAAGTTTATTTAATTGTATCAACTATATATGATTTGTGTTTTGACACATATACACACATGCATGCATATATATAGATCTAGATTATTTTGTTTTTTATTTGTAGACTACTAAAGGGCTATTTTTCTATTCTTTTCCCAGGTCTCAAATGGTTTCTCTGCTTTGAAAGTTATAAGTATTATTCTTTGCGTACTTAGATAAACAAATTCTAATTTTAAAAGTTGATTTAGATTAAAAACCCAAATTTTTGTGATTTCTTTAAAACCGCATCTAGAACATTTGATTTCTGGTACTAGATTTTTTTGAGTTTATTGTTGAGTAATGAAGAATATATGGCATGTATGTTCGAGGTTGGTGATTTGCAACAATGAGGCTATTGGCAGTTTAGCCTGGACAATCTTTTTTTTTTTTTTTTTTAACTTTTGGTAGAAGGCCAAAACACAAGGACATTAAAAACTTCAGCCCTCTTGGGTACCAAATAGGAGTTGAATATTTGGTACATAACTATACGACTTAAAATACTACTCCATGTCCAAATGCCTTAAGAGACAACATATTACCTACTTTTAGAAATTGCCCTTACAGATAATTAGTTTTAAAAATGTAATTATGTTAACTAACAGAACTGGTGCACATTTAAATTTTAAAAATTATATTAAAAAGTGCTATGTATTCCATATTATTTTTTATTTTAAAAATAAGATGATAAATTTGTGGTTTCATTTTATTTTTATGTGTTGGGAGTGAGGCTTGCATTCCTAGCTTAGCTGATCAATGGAAATGCCCAGGAATGTTTTTGATAGATATTGGGTGAGATCAAACAGAGCTGGCCAAACTCTAGAGTTATGATACTTTTTATAATATCATGTTTGGACAACTTAATCACTCTGACTGGAGAGAGACTGCTTCTGCTGGCATTAGCTAGTTACTGGGGAAGGACTCAGGGAGGCATGCATTTGATATTCAAACTAACCCAGTCCACAGCAGCTGTACCTCTGTATGTCTGGCTCATATATCCAAGAGGCAATATTCCTTTGCTTATCATCCCTAGGCCAGTTATCATGTAACTGGAGACCCCATCTATAAGCCAAAAGTCCCAGCAGTTGCAGAGATTAAGCAGTCCTGAACTGTTTGCCCTGTCCTGCGTTTTTGCTGGGAGCTCCAGTAAAGGCCTTGGCCAAAGCTCTTTTTTGTCTTTGCCACCTATTCTAACCCTGTGGTCCTATGTGGCATGCAGTGTGATTCCTTCTTTTAAGACTTACGAATATAATAAACTTTGTTTTCTTGGCCTCTTATGTCTTCTTATGTCTACAGTTGACTAACACATATACAAACAATATAAGGATGTTATATATTGCTTTATGAATTACCATTCTAAAAAAACCTGATACAACTTTTAACATACTGAAGTTTTCCCACAGGAGTTTACATAACTTCTTATTTCTGCTTTTTCTTTTTATTCCTATGTAGCTCATAACTTTCTAATGCCTGTTAAAAATTCTACAGGATGTATAATACACATCCAGTACATTTTCAGATTAGATTTATTTTTTATATTACTGTTTTCTTTACTGTTTCTAACAGAACTATATTGTAAAAGTTATTTAAAAGTTCAATAGCTAAGGAATAGATTATGATGGCATTAAAAATTTGAAACTATAGTGGTTTTAAGTAAATAGTTTATTTTCTGTTTACATAACAGTCTAAAGGGAAAACTCCCTATCAGGGAACCTCTGCATCTTAATGTGTGACTTCACTGTCCCTGTGCAGAGGGATTGCTGTAGTTGTTACTATTTGCCAGATAGCCACCCAGCGAAAGGAAGAACAGGAGCCAGGATTGCACATTCATTCCTGGAAGTGGAATGTGATTTACCTCATCTCTACTGAAACATAGAATTTAGCCACACACAGGCAAGCTAAGCTGCATGATCTCTTGATAGGCAGCCATTTTGAAGCTTGGGCTATTTATTATGGAAAGAAGAGAATGGATTCTGGATGTTAACTAGTAGTGTCTCTTGTAAGCATTTAATTTCTAAAGAGCATAGTTTTATATAGTAATTACTACATCAGTTCCACAGTGTTGGTAAACCTGTTTTTTAAATTCCATATGGCAGAAAAATCTGTTGGAAATGTCTTTTGAAATTGAAATAAAACATCAGTTAACTAGCTCCACTCTGCTTGGTTTCATCTACTAAATGGATTCCTCCACACCATCCCCCAAAGAGCTAACTTGCTGAGGCTGTAGATATGGTGGATGCCACTAATGCATTTGTTTCTTTACTTTTACTTAAAATTGTCGCTCCTAAATTAAAAATTTAATGTTCAATTGTCATTAAAATTTGTAATGCTCAAAAAATAATTTAGTGCTTTATGCTGTGACATAACGTAGAAAAAGGATCATATAAAAATCAGTAAATGCAGTAGTACTTTATATAGTTTGGTTCTGTGGAATCTGTATTTCACTTTTCATCTTGTGTATTTTTTCCCATGTACATGGATATCATATGCAAAATAGTTAGGTAAAGGTAATATCTTGAGGAATTACAACTCTCATCTTTCATCAACTCTAAACCAGAATTGTTCTTATTTTACATACTGGTTCCTCAAGATTGTTCTTTTTTGAATGTCATTATTCAGTATAAGCTTAACAGAAAATGTGTATGAAGACATACCTAAATATTTAACTGATTGGTTAAGAATATAAAATATTCTTTAATATTTAAAAATATTTATATAGATGTAGTGAGTGTATAATGTTAACCTCTAGTCTGACTAGAGGTTAACATTATACACTAGAGGTTAACATTATACACTTTTGCTATTTAAGTTAAAGGTCCAAAATTTTTTTTTTTAAAAAGGCCTACTGTTGTTGAATTTTTGTTTAAGTTCTGTTGCCATTTAACAGCAACTGTTTGAAAATAGGCTGTTATTATACAGAAAAATTACATGTGTGAGAATTAATGATGGCCTGTTCTGTTTTCAGTAGACAAGGGAATGAGAAGCAATTGCTTTTAACAAATAAAATCTGTCATTCTTCTGTTATCTAGATTATAAAGTAATAGATGCTAATTAAAAAAATGGAACTTGGAAAACATGTATTGTGCTGTTTCTTTATTTTATTAATCTATATATAAAAGTCTTCATATACCAATGCTTTTAAAATTTTCCACACTATTCTCCTTGGACTACAAATTTTGACCATTTGGAATTCTCTAGATTGTTAGCCAATGCTAAGGATCACTGTTATTTATTTATTTATTTATTTATTTATTTATTTATTTAAGAGTCTCTATTACTGAGCTCAGGACTGTCAGTTCTCATGCAGGAGAAGACTGGAAGGCACCTAGCCTGGGAAGCAAGGGGCTTCTAAAATGAAAATCATGTGACTTAAGGGGTCTTTTACAGTTTAGCAATATGTGCAACTTGCCAATGTGGGGGCTTGTCGAGTAAGCTGTTTTTAGAAAATACATCTTAAGCTATGTTTACAGGAGTTAGATTAGGGAGGGGAGGAAGACAGTTACTTATTACTAAACATCTTTGAACAGAGGGTGAGAACACATTCTTTAGAGCAGATAATGTGAAGCATAAGGGAACCTAATAGTTTTCACAGTTACAGCCCAAAATTCAGTTGACCCATTACATTCCCCACTGTTTTTATCTAGGAATCAAGTCATTGTTTCCTCAGTTACCTTTAAGGGCTGGTATTGAGCTCTAAACACCATTAACTTGACGACCTGGATTTTTTGTTGAACATACTTAAACAGTGTATGAAATGAAGCCTGATAGTCAAGGCCAAGAGAAACAGAAGAACAGGTCCAATTTTTGTCAGATATCAAGTTACTTATACAAGGAGACATCGAGAATAGTCCCAATTTTTCTTTTGACGAATCTCCAGGGTCAAGTTTTTTATTTACTTTGGCTGCATTATACCCCAATTATTTTATATGTTGTTCTGCTATTTTGCCAAAGAAGAGGTTTTTAACAACACTAAATATAGCATATATTTAAATTTTTCAAGTCTTATGCACTTGTGGCCCATTGTGATGTTATATCAAATTATTTAGAGAGGGGATTACCACTGCTAGTCTGTTCAAACAGCAAGGAGCAATAGTTAACAACAGAGTCTGAGTAGGTAGGTTTTTCTAGAACTTGGGGCAGAAGGACAGGTAATATCTCCAGTGGCCCTACTGGTTTTTGTGCCGCCTTTTGAGCTGTAATATCAGACAGGGAGTTTCTTCTTTTATCTTGAGGTCAGCAAACTCAAATGCTCATGCTTTGATTATACATGCTTTAATTTCTCAGAAAATTTGTTCTTTCCTAGAAGATACCAAAACCCAGGTCATAATGCAGATAAAATCTGTGACAAATATGCTAAATTAAGATTCCTTTTATTGGGATCCACCAGATTTTGTCTATAGAGACATATTAAGGCCTTAACTGTCCACCTCATACAGCCCAGGTGAGTTGAGCCTTCTCGGGGTTTCCTGCCTCATTACAAGAGACGCTATCTTCACATTCCTTGGGCAGGGCTACCTGCAGGAGGCCTTAAAACCAAAAAGTTATATCTTCTTCAGTGGGCCTCAGGTATCTGACACAAATTGCAGAAGTTAGAAGGGTTTACAAGAATAAACTTGTCTAAGTTGTAATTCATTTGAATTATTTGTTAATGATTCTAAATCTCTATTTAATAAATGTTTACCTGCTCTTTGCACATAATAGTTTTTTCAGCATTCAGAAGTTTAAAATATTTTGGGTGATTCAGTCTGTAAAACCTTTTGATTGCTTTCTTATGCTCAGAAAGCCCTCTAAATATTGAGTAATAAATATATTTTCTCATTATGTATCTTATATTGAACCTTAAAAATATTTGGAATTAATTTTGTCATAAGGTACTGTGCTACTAACGGTATTTTTTTCCTCAGTGTACTGGGGGTTGACTAAACTGTGAGAGCCAGTATCTTGTTACATATATATTTGTGTATGGGGTGTGTGTGTGTGTGTGTGTGTGTGTGTGTGTGTGTTTATGTGTATTTCTTTTCAGGGCTAATGATCAAACCCAGGGATAACCAGACTACTTCCTTAATCCTTTTTTTGTTTTGAGACAGCGTCTCGCTAAATTGTCTAGAGTGGCTCTAAATTTTACCAACTTCCTAAATAGCCGGGAATACAGACATGTGATATCATTCCTGGTGAATGTTTTTTGTTTTATTGTGTTTTTAATATATCATATTTCAACAATATAATACATATATTTGCTAGATTAAATATGAGCCTTTATAGGAGTACTCTCAAACAGAGATGACAATTGGAGAAATATTTTATATATATTTTTTATATAGGAGTTCTGGCTTTCTGTTTTATTTAACATGAATTTTGACTATTGATTACTCTGTAAATTGAAAGAAATATACGGTAAATCCAGAATTTTTTTTTTTTTTTTTTTTGTACTGGGGATTGAACTCATGATCTTGCTTTTGCCAGGCAGGCACTTATGCTGCTGAGCTATCTTCCTGGCCCTAGAATCTGTTTTTTTTTAAAGTAGATACTGGGTTAGTATAACCTTTGAATCTGTGTAAAATACCAAGTACATCTTTGAATTCATCATAAATTTAAATATTTTATTGAGTTCTTTTTTTGCTTAATAATTGGAAACACAAACCTTTGTTTCATTTAAATGTGTTGTGTTTTCCTCCCAGAGTATAGTTTATATAATATTTAATCTAACTTTTTTTCTTTCCTTTTCAAGGAAAAAATTTATACACAAATGAATATGTGGCAATTAAGCTGGTAAGTTCATATTTCTTACTTTAAAAATTATTTCCTTTTTAAATTATAAACTTATTTTTAATTTTGATATTATGATTAACTTGTAGTTTATTTAAAAAGAAAAAATAATGTATATATTGACTTTTTAATTAAATAATGTATATATTTCACTTTCTTTTTCTTTTTCTGTCATGCCGTTTAAGTATATGATAATGTACAGGACATCACTGTTTTTCTATGTCATAGAAACTCAGTCCTTTCTCTTTGGAAATAATGTAGAATTAAATTCTTGACTTTTAGCACAGTTTTTAATGTAAGGAAACATTTTTATGTGGCTAAAAATTAGCAGGATTTCTCTGACAGTTTTAAGCATTTGAGGTGAAACATGTTTCCTTAGTATTCAGCATTTTATTCTTTGAAAGTATACTTCCAAGTGGTTTCTGAACTTTTTTCTGTTTACATTTTACAACTGTGCTGATGCTGGTGATTTATTGCTTTACTTTCAGGTATTCGGAAAGGCTTGATTTTGGGTTATGGGATCTAGGGGAAGCAAACTCCAATGGCACTTTTTTTGTAGTGCCCATTATGGCTATGAGGTAGAAAGATCTGTTTTGGAAGAATTAAGGTTTAGGAATTATTCTTGGGGCTGGGGAGGTAGCTCAGTAGAATAAGTGCTTGCCTGGCAAGTTCAAGGGCCTGAGTTCAATCCCTGGTTCCAGAAAAAAAAAAAAAAAAAAAAAAAAGGATTATTCTTATAAGTTATACTTAGCTATGGCAAAACTTTCCTATCTGGCTTACCTGTCACATTGTCTTGAGGTTGGACATGGCATGGTTTTCTCTGTTTGTGTTCAAGTAGAATCTTGTCTGCTAGTACAATCTCCGTTAGTAGGGTGAAGTGAAAGTAATGTATAAAAAGAGATGATTAGGTGAAGAGGCAAGTGGCAGGAAATAGAAAATCCTTTGAGATGATTCAAATGGCAAACTCAGGTTTCACTGCAACAAGTGCTGTTTAATGTCACTTGGAAATAGAGAAACACTACTGGCTGGAGGTATAGTTCAGTGGCAGTGCACTTGCCTGGCAGTGATGAGACCCTGAGTGTAATTCTCACTACCAAAAAAAAAAAGGAAAGAAAGAAAGAAAAAAAGAGGAGAGAGAGAGAGAGAGAGAGAGAGAGAGAGAGAGAGAGAGA
>NW_004524616.1:15040630-15048989 GCF_000260255.1 Octodon degus | reverse complement strand
AGAGAGAGAGAGAGAGAGAGAGAGAGAGAGAGAGAGAGAGAGAGAAAGAGAGAATAGAGATGCACCGTAGGCTTGTGGCACCATCAGGAGAGACTGGTTGCCTGGCATGTGGCATTTACTTAGATGAATCCATCTTGGTTTCAAGATCTAGTCCTTAGCTTCATGATACAAAATCTGGTTAGGATCTCTTACCCAGATGGTCATGGTTTCTTAGCATTGGACTCAAAAATCAGTCATAAGAATTGGTTCATATAGTTAAACTCAGAGATGTATTTCTTGAAGAGCTAATTGTTAATTTTTTTTTGGTGATACCATGGATAGAACTGAGGACCTTGCACTTGTCAGGCAAGCACTTGTTCCACTGAGTCATCTCCCCGGCTCCCCATTGCTAATTTTTAATGAATGTTATTGTTACAGGTCCAAAATGCCCAAATTAGTATAAATAACATGTTTTATTTCTATAGGCTGATGTAGAACACTAAATTAAAATTCAAATGTTCCTTATAAGCATGATTTCAGGGCAAGGAAGGTTAATATATATGAATCAAACAAGAGAGGCCCCGAATGCAGGAACTGGATGAATAGACATGGTTGATTTTCATATCTTTGGAATTTTTCCTTTCTCCATGTTCTAGGCTAGTACTAATACAGCAAGTTGTGCGTACCTCTTCTTGCAGGAGCATGGGCTTACATGCAAATGATGTACCTCTTACAAGCTAGGGGAGGTAAACTACTGTGTTAGTCTTTGCTTTATGCCAATGATGTTGAACCCTTTAGAAATGGAGTGCCCAGACTGCAGCCCAAAACCCACTTATTTATTGCAAAGTGCCAACATTGCAATTAAACCTCAATACTGAGGCTTCGGTTTATAACAGTTCATACACTAGGCTTGGCTGGCAGAGAGGGCTCTGCTTGTCTGTGGTGACACATGTGCCCTCAGTTCACCACCACTGCTCTTCACTGCTGTCCCTTGTCATGGTCATCAAGGGGCCTGTGATTTTGAGATGTGGAACTTGTTCATCCTGCCCAGACCACTGATGCCTTACTAAACATTTATTATGCCATTTCCTAGCATTATATAAACACATATATCACTTTTTAAACGTGTTTATTTTGTGCCATATCATCATCCCCTTGTTTGTTTGTTTTTTTTTCTGGATATTCTTTTCTACTTGGAATTGTCCTTTTTAAGCACAATAATTAGCATTAGATATAATAATTAAAATTACTCATTGTATGTTGGAGTAACTTTAGATCTATATCTCTAATACTTTGAGGTTGAAGTATGATAGTCCTACTTCCCTCAAATTCACCCAAATTTTTTTGGAAGGACAGGAAAATTTTTGGGTAAATTGGACTATAGTTTAGTACTAAGATTGTTATTTCTAAATATTTGTTTGTATCTTTTACCTCCTGGTAATTTTATTCACAATTTTCCATAAACATAAGCACTTCAAATGCTTTTTCTGTATACTTTCAGTGCTGGTTTTTATATTTTGGTATAAATAAAGGTGTTATTTCATGACATATTGAGAGATCAAGTTTCAGTGACTTCAACTCTGTCATCTCTTACACAGGGACTTAGGCTTATCTAATGTTGTCCAGGTTTAGATCAATAGTTTGTTTCAGGATAAGTTGTCAATTTGACCTCAGCTACCACTTCCTTATCTTCATCTTTGTACTTACATAATAGCTGCTTGGCCATGATAATGAAAATGTTGGCCTGTGTGACTTCTGTTATGTGGTGATATAATAAAATTTTATTGCTAGTAATGTACTAGGATCAAAGTGAAGTCACTAAATTAGATCTTGGTTTGTATTTTTTACTTAGGAGGTATTAATGATTGAGTAAGGTATATATTTCAGTTTTATCTTAAGTTTCTGTACTTTCAGAGAGGTAACTAAAGAATCTAGGTAATGCACTCTTTGAAAGGTACTGTTTGAAGTAATATACATATATTATGAAAAAGATAAAATTTTAACTTCATTTCAGTTCTTAAATAAAAGAACCAAAAAGTACAGAATGATTAATGGCTAATTAACATGCAACAAGTCACATAGGTAGAGGAAGTGGTACAATCAGGATTCAAACCTAGTACAATGTAGTTTTAGTGATTATCTTTACCTACTGTACTGTGGTGCTTCTTAATAATGGTATTGTTTGTTATAATAATCCTTATAATTGTAAGCTTTCAAGCAGGATTTTAATAGTTCCTTACCTGAAGTCTTTGTTATATTTTATAATTTTATTATGATATGTCTTGGTCTTTTTTTTCCTTTTAGTAATTGCATTTGAGTTCCTTCTCAAATTTGGCTTATTATCCTTATCAGTTCTTGAATATTCATAGTAACTCTTTCTTCCATTACTGCTTATGTTTATTTTTCTCTTCCTATCCTCCTGAGATTATCAAATGCATGTTGGATCTCCTTACTGTATTATTCAGGTCTCTCTTACATTTTATGTTTTTTCCTTCATAAGACATTTTGTATAATTTTTCTGTGTATCTTCCACTTCTTGTATTCTCTTCTGTTGTGTCAGCCTTCTGGCAAACTGAACTTTTTTTTTTCAAACAAATTTTTCAAAATTCTTTTGGCTTTCCTTTAAATTTCCTATTACTTTGTTATATTTACCTATTGGTTCTTATTGAGATTTTCTATGTTGCTCTATTAAAATTTTCCTTTTTCTGCAGATAATTTCACATTTAATATTACTGATCCCATAGGTCAGTGGTCTAAGCACCTGCTTAGGCAAGTGCAAGGACCCAGGTTTGATCCCCCGTAACACATGCTGTACTAGCCCTGCTCTGGGTATGCTGAGCCCCCCACTAAGACCAGGCATGGTGGTGCATGCCTGTAATCCCAGTGCTGAGGAGGCTGAAACAGGAAGATCACTATGAGTTTTAGCAACATAGTGAGATCTTGTACCAAATACATAAACTTAAAAAAAAATTATGGATATCTAAGAGCTGTATTACTGATGCTCTTATTGTCTTTGTATATGTATAAAGATGTATATATGAATCTCAAAACCAGGTTCATGTATAAAATTCAGACCCACACGAAGCGTACATTATATATCATTTGGTTGAAATCCAACAACATTGTAAAACTAATCCAAAGGAAGTAAATATCAAAAAGTGATTGTCTCTGTGGAAGAGATAATAGAAATGTTCTGTAGATTATTGGTTGTATTGCTTAGAGAATGTGTAGTTAACAAAACTAATGATTTAGCATGTAAAAATTATCTCACAATCTTTAACTTACTGCTCAATTAAAAAACTTAGAACAGTATTGAACTTTTCATATTATCATCTTTTCTCTTTACTATGTTTTCTTAGTTATGAATATTAAGAGCACATTTTCTTTAAGGATCAAAAAGTCAAACAATTGATTTCTCTAATGCTTGATGTAATAGTTACTTTCTATATAGTTATAGGTAGCATCAGTTTCAGATTGAACTTAAACTTACTTTTATGTGGATCTTAAAGATGCTCAGTATTTTGTTATGTAAGAATTGTCAGTAAAACTTAAAACATTTGTAACTGGGACTTAGGGATCTTTTAATAGCTTGAATTTTTGAAAATTTGTTTGTTTGTTTTTTAGGAGCCCATGAAATCCAGAGCACCACAGTTACATTTGGAATATAGATTCTATAAGCAGTTGGGATCTGGAGGTAAATTCGTAGGTTCATTTTTAAATTTGGAATGAAGTTGATTGTTATCGCAATTATATTTTAGTTTCAAGGAAGAGTGTATTGTAAATTTAATGAATAAGAGTCATTTCTTAAGGCTGTGATTACATTGTATTATTATAGTCTTTTTTGTACAAAAGAGTCGTACTACAGTTAGTGATTCTTTTCTATTTTAAATGACAGATTTAGAGCTTTTTGTATAAGTAGAGACAATTGCAGGAAAGATACTGGTTTGAGAATAATAAACTAAGCATGTAGCTTCTATAGTCTTAGCCTTTCTGAGAATATCATACTATAAAAATGTCTCACTATATTGTCGTAGACTGAAAAATGGTGCCATAACAGATGCCTGGAACCTGTATATGTGTTACTGTACGACCAAGAGCTTACAGATATGGCAGAATTCAAGATTTTGAAATAGTGAGATTATTCTAGAACAGTGATCATGACCTTTTGGAACTTTCAGTGGTACAAACATCCTGCTGTGTGAGCTCTAAATACAGTCACTAATATCTCTGTAAGAGAAAAACAGGAGCAATTTACGAGCACATTAAAAAGAGAAGGCAGTGTGACACTGAAACAGAAATTAGACCCATATTCTAAGGAGTGCTTGCAGATATAAAGTTCTAGAATAGGCTTCTTGGATTCTTTCCACTAGAACAGGAGTATAAAGGATCATGGCCCTGCCACCACCCTGATGTGGCCTAGTGAAAGTGATTTCTGACTTTTAGCTGCCTGTCTGCACAGGAATAAATTCATGTTGTTTTAAGCCACCATATTTATTGTAACTTGTTAGAGCAGTCCAGAAAACTAATATAAGTATATTTTTGTATAAATTGTAAGCAAGAGTGGGCAGTTCATGTCATTAGAAAATAGCTCTACTATATGTTGCCTTTTCATGTTAAAAGCTTCTGTATCTTCTCTGTACTACTATTCTTCTGATTGTAGTGAATTTACTTCTATACAATACATGTACTTATCTAAATACAATGGAATTCCTTCATGTACAATATCTTCTTATAAGCATATTTATATAAGCATATGGTACATATCATTGTACGTGTGTCATAATACATGCTTAATTTAATCATCTACATAAAGATCTGTTAACTTTTTGTTGCCATGACAAAAAAAAGTGAGGTAATCAAATTAAAGGAATGAAATACTTATTTTTGATCACAGATTCAGAAGTTTTAGTCCACCTTTTTTTTGACTTTTATCAGTTTGAATCTGTGATGAGGCAGTACATCATGGTGAGAGTATATGGGAAAGAAGATCTCTTTACTTTATCATAGCTGGGAAGCAGACATGTGAAAGGGCTGGGGCTCTAGTATCCCCCTAAAAGTCAAGGTCCCAGCACTTGAGTTCCTTCCACAAGTTTCTTAATGGCTCCCCCAGTAGCCCTATTGGATAGGGACCAAGTCCTTATAACATATTGGCAGTTGGGAACATTCCAGATCTACTGCAGCAAGACCTCAAGAAAGTACCAGAATTACTACTAAAGGTTCAGATTTAAATGAGATGGGGACAAAAGCAATTATAGCCCACATATTAGTGATGCTTAATAAGTAAGATAAGTAAAAATTAAAAAAGCTTACACATATACTAAAATATAGAACATTGTTGTATCTAGGATTTCAAATATTGTGATCCATATTTTGTCATTATAATCTGCACTTCTTGGTATGTTTAGCTCTTACTTGCTGGTTGATTGTTCTTACAAGGTGCCAAAAGTGAAATAGCTTTCACTCAGTGATTATAAAAGCATGTCTTTTATAGATTTTAAATTTGTTTTAACTTTTTAAAAAATTTAACTGTTTTGACTTTTGATTTTGATTTTTTAATTTTGTTTTAAAACTCTTTTGGTTGTTGTACCTTTAAAAATAACATGAAATAAAAACATAGAATTGGGCATCTTTTAGCACTTGAATGCTGTAGAAATACACTGTAGTACAATATTGATTGAATATGAATGGTGTTTACTAGGTGTACATCATAGTGGCTCTGAAATTATGAGAAATAGAATATTTTTTGCTATTTTATGTGAGTTATGAATTTTGGTTACTCTTTCATGTTTTTCTTCTTTCTTTTTCTTTTTTTTGTGGCCTGGCTCAGCCCGCCCGGGGGGTGGGGCTGGAGAGGCATATGGTGCTGGGAGATTGAACCATGGTCCCTGAGCTTTAGTCCACTGAGCTATCTTGCCAGCCCTCTTTTACAGTTTTCATCAATCATGAATTTTAAAAATAGTTTTTGAGTACTCACATAAGCCTTATAGAAAAACAGTAGAACTTAGTTATTTTGGGAGAATTGGTGGTTTTGCAAAATACTGTTTTGAGATTGATACCCACAATCATCATGTTTTTAGAAATGCGTCACCAGGTAATTTAACCTATAATATTTGCATTATGTTATATTTCTTTAAATAACTTGTTTTGTAGTATTGCCTTTAAATGTATATTTAATTAATATTCAAAGTGTATGCAGAGTTCCTAACATTCAACTACATAAGTAGAAACAGCTCAACTAAAAAGGAACAAAGGACTTGAATAGACATTTCTCCAAAGATACACAAATGATAAGAAGACATGAAGATAATGCTCAGTATCACTAATCGTCAGAGGAATGCCACTTGAAACAGTGAGATACTACTTCATAGTTGTCAATATGGCTATTAAGAATAGAAAATGGAAAATAACAGGTGTTAGTGTAGATGAGTACTCAAATAACCTCATAGAGAAACAATAGAACTTAGTTATTCTGGGAGAATTGGAGGCTTTGCAAAATTTTGTTTTGAAATTGATGCCTACATTTATGTTTGGTTAGAACTCTTATACATTGGTGGTGGGCTTTGTAAAATGTTGTATCCACTGTAGAAAACAATATGATAATTCCTAAAAATATTAAACATAGAACTACTATTTGATTCAGAAATTCTACTTCTGGACAGATCTAGTACATAAAAGGATTGATAGCATGGGCTGCAGCACAGGATTTGTGTAGTAGTATTTATAACAGCCAAAAGGTTGGACTCTGATCTACATAGAAAAATGGATAAAGTGTGCTTGTTTTTGTAGTAGAATATTATTATCCAGTTTTAAAAAGAAAAGAAATTCTGAGACGTGTTACAATATAAATGAGCCTCAAGGACTAGTTGGAGTACAGTCACAAAAGGATAAGTATGTATAATTCCATTCATATGAAGTATCTACTGTAGTCAAGTTAACAGAGACATAGAGCAAAGGCAGTTTGAGGTCTTGAGGAATGGAGGAAATAAGTCTTGCTTAATGAGTAATAGTATCCCTTATTTTTTTCATTTTTTGTTTAGCGAATCTGTTACACACACAGTAGGATTTTAAAACTTGATTGCAAAAAATAAAAAAAAAATAAAAAAAAAAAAAAAGGGCTGGTGAGATGGCTCAGTGGTCTAAAGCACCTACTTAGAACAAGCTTGGCAAAGCACAGGGACCGCTGTTCAATCCCCCAGCACCACATGCCAGCCAGCCCTGCCCCCTGGTGAACTGAGCTGGACACACACACACACACACACACACACACACACACACAAATAAAAAAAAAAAACTTGATTGCAAAGTGCGTAAGAGGGGCTGACTCTTACATTATTCAGCTTTGGATTAGAGTATTGTTTAATGACAGTGTCACTCTCTGAGATACAACTTAATGTATTGCATAATCTTGTTTTGTCACATCTACTTAGTATTCATTTAGTAAAATGATGATCTAGCTTTGGCAGTCATCAGCTTTTCAGTGAGATCTCCCTAAGGAGAGCATAGAGATTGACAAGAGCCAGGATAAAGCTGTGTGAACCATTGTATTGAGTAGGAATGAATTTGCTGTCAGTATGAAAAAAGCAAGTAATAAAAAAAAGTGTTCCATGAAAAAAGCAAATGAATTAAGAGGGAAGCGTTTGTAGAGTTGATGTAACAGAGTAAAAGGATCAGGCTCCTATCATTAGTGTGTGGCTTTCTTTTTACAACTCAGAGTCTTTTTTAATGAAGTGGAAGTCAAATTACCAGCTGTATAAAAATAACTTCCAAGTTTTTAATCTCCTTTTTATATGAATCTCCTTACTGAAATCAGAAATTCAATGTACCTGGAATTGAGCTCCCTACATTCTTTTTTTAGTTTCCCAGTGATTTTCCTTTCTTCTTAAAGACCAACTTGGTCTTCTAGGTTACTTAATTTTATAGTTTCATATTTACTGAAGCTTTTGGCCTGTTGGGATAATCAAGTTCTGTCACTTCTGTCCCTTAGGATGTCTCTCGATATCATTCTTTTTCTTTTGTCCTCATTATCACTTTTCTTTGAATTGACTTTTATTTGTACATCCTATATCCTTACTTCCACCTCCTCATAGGGGGTTTGATCATATAGCATCAAGTCCAAATTTTTTTCTCTTTCCACTGAGATACTCTTTAGTTGCGTTAAGCTTATAATTCCTAGAACAACTCCTACTGTTTTCAGGTATTTGTATTGTTTCTGGAATGTCCTTTCTTTCCCTCTGAATCTCTTTCTTCTTTAAGCCCAACAAAATATTGTTTGTTTTACATTACATTTTCTGACATCTGTTTTTTTCTTTCCTGATAAGAGGCTACTTTGATCTGATATTAGTTTGAGTATATACTTTTTTTTTTTTTTTTTTTTTTTTTT
>NW_004524616.1:15029033-15040530 GCF_000260255.1 Octodon degus | reverse complement strand
TTACTGGTTTATGTCTGTCCCTGCCATTTAATTTTGATATGTGGAAGGCAGTGATAATGATATATTTAACTTTTTCTCCTTCAAGGTGAGCAGAATGATTTGCAGTTGTAGTTTTCTAGTGAAAATCACCAAAATGATACTTTTAAAATTTTATTTTTTGTATTTGAGATAAAGTTTTTTTATGTATTTGGTACATTACACAGCTTGGACTTGTAGTGATTCTCCAGTCTCAGCCTCCCCAGCACTGGGATTACAGGAATGCAAGATCAAGCCAGGTCTCGGTGGCCAGTTTAGCACACACCAGGAGTGAGGCCGCATAGCGTATGGTGCCAGAGATCCATTGCTGCTCCCTGTGCTTGCCTAAGCAGGCGCTTAGTCTGCTGAGCTATCTCACTGGCCCGACAAAGTCTTCTAGATAGCTTGAATGTATAATCCTTCTGCCTCAACTACCTGAGGGGTAGGATTATAGACATGTCCCACAATTTTTCTCATTTTTAACTGAGGAAAATAGACTTTCTTTTCATTGTATGTGAAGTTATAACATATAACTTCCAGATTTTTCTATAGCCTTCTAACTTTTGTGATCCTATGTGTAAAACTTGTTATTTTAATATATAAAATTGTTACAGTGTTTTCAGTTTTTTCTGAATAAATAATTTTGAAACTTTTATTTATTTTAATTACTTTTATTTGTATTATTTTATGATTAGGTACATTTAATTTTGATTTTACTGATAGATGGAAAAAATTATTGATGAGAATTTTTAATGGAAATTGTAAACCAAGCAGCAGTTCAGTCATCTAAAAGGAGTCACTTTCCAGAGAAAGTGATTCTTAAGTTCTTAAAATTCAATTTTTTAATTACCTGAAAAAATTTTGTTTGAGTTACTGTTTCATGAAAATGCATGGAATATATTTTGAAATTTATGTAAAAAATTACCTTAAAAATCTATGCTTCTGAATGTTTCTTTATGTTAAATTATTTCCTTGACATTAGATAGTCAAAATAGGCAACGTTGGAAGCAACTTGGAAATTAATTAATTCCTTTGAATTTATTATTAGTATCTTTATCATAGGAAGTAAAATAATTTTTTGTTATAAATTACTTGTGTCAGTGTTTTTGTTGCTTTAGCCAATTATATAAGGGAAACAACTTAAATATTTTGGTTCATGATTTTAGAAGTTTTGGTCTATGGCAATCTCATCCCATTGCTCTTCAGCTTGTGGCAAGGCAGAAATATCAAGGCAGAAAGCTGTTCACATCTATCCAGGAAGGAGCCAGGAACAAGATAGACCTTATAGGTCACAGCCCCATCACCGACTCCCTTCAACTAGGACCTACCTCATAGGTTTTCATTATTCCCCAGTGATGACAACAAATTGTTATCTCATCAGTCAGTTAATCCATTGATGAAATTGAAGCCTTTATGATTTAGGTATTGTCTGAAAGATCCACCTCTGAACATAGGACACCTTTAGGGGACATTTTGCATCTCACCATACATTATTCAAGGAAGTAAGTACTCTTGGCACACTGTTGACAGCAGAAATGATTGAAAATATTGTTGGAGACCATGAATATGTTAAATCATGGTTTTTCTTGAGTGGCTTGACTTTTAACAGTGTTGAACTACCTGTTACCATTTTTTGATTTATTTACAATTGTTATTGTTTTGTCCTTGAATTCTGAAATATAAAAAGAAATATTTAATAAAGTGAGTATGGGGGGGAATATGAGTGAGATTATATTTTCCAGTCTGTGAAATTACATTTTCATGCTTAAATTTTTATTGGAAAAAAATAGACATCTTATGTATTAGAGATGCTAGAAGCCAGGTCTGAAAAGTAGAGATGTTAGAAATTCTTAGAACTATCTTCCATGGATACAGAAGCTTTTTATGATAGTCTCAAAAATAATTAAGATTGATTGGAAATAGGTACAACATGAGTTTATAGTTGAAAATTCACCAAGTATGAGACAAATAATTCACAAGGTTGCTTTTGCCCAAATAGGGCAAATAATTTAAACAATTCAGCAGCTAATACTTTAATCGGTAGACACAGATAGTGACGTAACTCTTCCATTATTCTTCCTTCTAAGCTTTTCTTGACCCCCTCCCCTCTTGTTTGTGGAGTCTTGCTGTGTAGTTCAGACTAGCCTTGAACTCACTGTGTACTGCACAGTGGCCTCAAACTTGCAGAGACCCTCCTGGCTCAGTGTCCTAAGTGCTGGAATTACAGGCGTGTGTTACCATGCCCATGCCCGGCTGAGCATCTCCTCTAGTCCCTCTTTTCCTTCACCTTTTCCACTTCTAAGAAAGTCTCTATCTGTGGTCTTACCTACTATAATTTTGTAACTGTAGTTTGTTTGTTTGTTTTTTTTTTAACTAAGAGTATCCCCTGCTGTTGTAAGACCTCTTAGTTGTCCTCGCACTATTGGATCAGTGTTAAAAAATCTATCCAGACTTGTCTTGAAAAATAAAATTATAATTTGATGTAAATACTTTTTCCATTTAAATTTTTCTTTGTGATATTGGAAGATATTTTTTGTATTTCAGTTTTTTCTCTGGTTTCAAAAATTATGTATGTTGTTTATGACAATTTGTAAAAGTCCAATACTGAAGTGAAATTAAAAATCACCTATAACCAGTGCTCTGTTAACTTTCTGGGACTTCATTGTGGCATTTTTTATTCATATATAAGGAGTGTAGAGCTTGCAAATATGTGTGGAATTTAGGGGATATTGTCACATACATACAGTGTATTAAATCTGTTTCTGGAGAAGGGTTCATGGCCTAGCTATATACCCTATTGACAAGCAAAACCAGAATCTGAGGCTGCAAAGTACAATTTTTTCCCCTTAGTATTATTTTATTTCTTCTTTTTTCTCTTCCTTGTTTTAAAACTAATTTTGTAGTAGTGCATATTTGTGGTACATAGTAATTACATTCATCTTAAAACGTTTTGCTCAGCAACAGATGATGAGAGTGTGGTATAGATATGCAATGGGGTACTACTCAGATATAAAGAAGGATAAAAATGAGTTATTTGTGGGAAAATGGATGAGTCTTAGGGCCATAATACTATTTGAAATCAATCAAACACAGAGGGTGAAATATCGCATTGCTTCTCCAATATGAAATAACCCAAATAGAAACAGCTTAAATAAGGGCCGGCCAGCTAGTTCAGCAGATTAAAGCACCTGCAATCAGGCGCATGGGCTGTGGTTCGATCCCTGGGCCTGCCATGCTGGCCCCGCCCCCGGGGTGTGCTGATGTGGCAATTGAGACTGGGTGTGGTGGTGCATGCCTGTAATACCAACTGTTGGGAGACTAAAACAGGCCGATCACTACAAATTTGATCTAGTAGTGAGACCCTGAGCACCCTGTAGACCCTTCCCTAAAATTAAAAAAAGGAAAAGAAATTGCTTAAAGAGCCAAATAAAAGAGCTAGTAAGAAGTGGGAGAGAGACTCTGTGGAAATGATTAAAGATGGACTATAATCTTACTAGAAGCTTAGTGCCTTTTTCTAAGCTCACTTTCTGGTTTTTGCCAGAATTTGGTTCCTCATGGTAGTAAGATGAAAGCCATCCATCCCTTAAGGTTTTTCACCTGCCATATGATACTCTCCACAATGTGGGGTCTTACCTCTTCAAGGCCAACAAGGAGAACCTTTGTTGCTCCCTGTATCTCTGATTTTTCTAGCCGCTTTTTAAGGGACTTGACTGATTAGGTTGCACCCACCAAGACCCCCACCCATGTTGAAGGAAAAGTTTTCACAAGGGCTGTTCTCCAAGTGACAGAAATATGGGGAAGAGGAACATCTTAGGAGCGTGCCTGTCCTGGAATTGTTAAAAACAGCATGAGAATGAGGTAAAAGTCCAAGAAATACTAAAGTGAAATTAGAAATCACCTCTGACCAGTACTCTGTTAACTTTCTAGGACTTCATTGTGGCATTTTCTATTCATACAATGAGTGGGGAGCTTGCAAATATGTGTATATGTAAGGGGATACTGTCACATACAGTGTATCAAATCTGGTTTTGGAGAAGGGGTCATGGCCTAGCTATATACATTTATTCATACTGTTCTTGACCCTCATTCAATAAAAGTGAATCTTTTCTATATTCTGTATGCCATGGGAATACAGGCTAGAAAGCCCATTGAGGTAGTGGAGAGAAAATAAAAGCGTTGTTAATGTTGTTCATTAATGCAGCTAATCAGGTCCAACCAGTCTATGATGTGAACACCAGCAGGAAGTATAGGTGGGAGGAGGTTTGGTCAGGAAAAGCTTACTGTGTAGTTGGAAGAAGTAAAAATACTGCTGTAGTTCTTGAAGCTGTAAAACTTACAAAAATTGTTTTTCTTGAAAGAAAGGCCTTGGGCTGGGGAGATGGCTCAGTAGAATAAGTGCTTGCCTGGCAAGCACAAGGGTATGAGTTCAATCCCCGGTTCCGCAAAAAAAAAAAAAAAAAAAAAAAAGAAAGGCCTTGTGTTTAAGTTGATGAAAATCTTCAATGGCTTTTTGTTTTCCTCTAGATGGAATACCTCAAGTTTACTATTTTGGGCCTTGTGGGAAATACAATGCAATGGTGCTGGAACTACTGGGTCCCAGTTTGGAAGATCTGTTTGACTTATGTGACAGAACATTTTCTCTTAAAACGGTTCTCATGATAGCTATTCAGTTGGTAAGTAAAGTAGAGAGTTTTGAAGTTGCTTGAATAATCGCTTGGTTATTGTTTACAGATTTAAATTAAAGTTACATTAAAGTTTTGTGACATTCTTTTGAGAGCATTTGACCTACTTAGTACAGATTATTTCTACTTTTTATTTTGTCTTTCCAAGATACATATAACATGAAATAACTGAATGAAATACATTTTGCGTGTGTGAAAGTATATTAATTACTTGAAGAATAGAATATTGACTTTGAAATTTAAGTTGTTTTAGCAGTCTTAATTTTTATAATAGACTTTAATGAACTAATGAAAGGCGAAACAAACTATAAGAGTCCTACTTATTTAAATTTCAGGAAACATATGGGAAGAAAATTTAAAGGATGGTTTTAGGACAATTTTCAAATAAATACCAGTAGGAGTATTCGCAGAACTTTGAAAATTGTTTTTATCCATTAACTCATTAAGTCCAGTTTTAAAAGTTTTATGGAAATATTTTAGATGTACTTACATTTTTTTGCATAAGTATGAATGTAGTGAAAATGGAAATAATCTAAGTTGAAGGAACTATTATTAAAATATTATTAAAATATTTTATGATCTGGAAAGTGCTCAAATATATCATTAATTAAAACATCATTGAATAGTATATGTCTTATGATCTAGAGTTTGCTAATAAATTACAGTGGTCTCTGTGATAGTTGTTTACATTTTTAACTATGATTATCACTAAATGAAGCAGTTTTCATTTTTAACATCATATTTTATATGAGTTTGTACAGTGAACAATTTTGGAGAATCTGTAAAACAGCTAATAGAGATGTACTGTATTAACATTGGGTTGAATCCCAAAATTTTTGAGTTTCGGAGTCTTATTTGTAGCTGTTTAACCTAGAAAAGAAGAAAACAAATTATAAAAGGAAAAGTAATAATAATGGTATTTTTATTTAACAGACTGGTCTTGAATTTCCTTAACGTAATTTTAAAAGTTGCCAGATTCTCAAGCTGAAGAACACTAATATACCTTTATGAGTATCTCTGTTTATATGTTTGAGTTTATGATTTGTCTTAATCAGTAAAGTTTTGATTTTATGAGCTGGCATACTCTGAGCATGTTGGTTGAGACTTGCTGATAGGAAATAAACTGATGAAATTTAAATTTTCATTCCAGTGATCATAATAGTAAAGACAAACATTTTAAATGTATATATTTTCTGGATTATTTTGCAGTTTGTGATTTTTTTCTTTATGTTGTTTTCATTGTAGAAGTTCTGTCTTGCCTCTCTCAAGATTTCTTACACTAATAAAAGGCTAAAATTAAATTTCTTCTTTTTCTCTCAAACTAAGATTTCTCGCATGGAATATGTCCATTCAAAGAACTTGATATACAGAGATGTAAAACCTGAGAACTTCTTAATAGGACGCCCAGGAAACAAAACCCAGCAAGTTATTCATATTATAGATTTTGGTTTGGCAAAAGAATATATTGATCCAGAGACAAAGAAACATATACCATACAGAGAACACAAGAGCCTTACAGGAACAGCTAGATATATGAGCATAAACACACATTTAGGAAAAGGTACGTGTACCTTTTGTCAGTATAGAAGTTTGAATTCAGCAGCTATGCTAATAGTTGGGTTTGTATTCGTTATTATTGTTCAGTTATTGTAGATTACAGTAGCTTTTATATAGTAATTTTTATTCATGCACTTTTTACTTTCATTTATATTTTTAGTTATACTTTTAAAGTAAGTTGTAGAGTATGACTGGTAATCTTATATCACTATGTCTTTTTTATGATAACTTGAAATTTACAGCTTTGATAATGGTGGATACATTTGATTATTTCTATTAAAAAATGAGGCAATGCCAGATTGTAACTGGTTTTAGTGATTTGAACATTTTTATTAAGACTAGTTGTATGGCTAGTCAGAAAAGTCAGAAGCTGCCTAGTGAGCATGGACGCTAGCAGCAGCTTCTGGAGAGCTGGGTAGAGCTGGTCGCTAATGGGCTTACCTCTGTCCTACTTGCATGACTTTGGGCACTTATGCTAATGGAGTTTCTCATTTGTAAAAGGGGTAAAATAAAAGTAATACTACAGGACTTTTGTAGCCTTTATTTCTAGACCTAGAACCTAAACTAGGAACATACATTAGTTTGTTATATCAATGTAGTCATTTTCACCTGCAACAGTTCCTTATGCTAATGAAAGGCTAAAATAAAATTTCCTTCTTCTTTTCTCCAACCAAGATTTGGAAATAGTTCCTGAAAGAGTTCCTCAGCATTAGTTTTTTAAATAGCTCATAGCCTTAGTATTTTTGAGGGGCACAGACATTTTCTAGACTGTCCTCATTTAGATTTGTTAGATTTTTGTATGCATGTTTGATACAGTTACCAGAGAAGTGGCATGTTGTCCTTGCACCATATCAAAGGGTACATGTGTAATTAGTTCCTCATACTTTTTCTTGCTTACTTTGGGTAGTGTCTTCTGAATTTTTCTTATGAAGAGCTTTTTGTTTTCCTTTCTTAACTGTAGAAGCATTTTGTACATAGATCTTTCAGTATATTCTTTATCAAACTTTTACCTGTTAGTTTTAGCATCCGTTGATGGTTTCTCTTGCTGTCATTCCTTATGTATTTATAAGTTGATATTTAACATAACAAACTTCTATTCCTTATGTGTTTGTAAGTGGATGTCTGACATAACAAACTTTTCCATTCCCCCGTTTATTGACTTGAATATATAGAGAGTTAAAACTTTGTTATGTACTGAATGGACTGCAATCCTTACTTCGATATTCAAAGAGTATGAGATTTAGTTACTAGTTTTTCCTTCAGATTGTCTCCTCTTTAAGCACCTCATAGCTTTTTGGTTGCAACAAATTCTTCCAAATTCATCTTGTAATTTCTCAGCCTCAACCACATGATCAGCCATATCTCACAGAAGTGCTAGGTGCATTTATTAGATGCTAGTATTGCTTAGAAACCAAGATTTGGCCACTGGTTATGTTCACTTTTATGGTTTGTTGCTGCTGTTAAGCCCTTACTGTGGCAGAACTACTGTAGGAAGGTATGTAGGGGTGTGTGTGTGTGTGTGTGTGTGTTTGTATACCCAAAGAAATATGTCCACACATATATTTGCATATACATACATATATTAGTAGATTTCCATTAATACTGGTAAGATTCTTATTTTGTTTATTTTTTAAAAGTAGGAAAAATTTATTGATAGAAAGCTTCTGTCTTGAGAGGGACAGAGGGAGACCTAGAAACAGCTACTTCTGAAAGGTGTTTATTGAGCAAAAGCTATGAGGTGAGGTAGGCTTATGATGGGGCAGAACTATCATTAGGCAGTAAGATTACAAGCATAGTTGTTTAGGTAATACTGATTAAGTTGCAAACCATAGGATGGATGTGAGGTAGGAGAAAAAACTATGGTCAACCAATAAGTGTCCAACAAATATAGTTGCTAGGGTAATACTGATTAAATGGGGATCGAACTGGGAAGCAAGTCTCCTAGCAAGTGCACATGAGATAAATGAGGACATTCCTAGAAGGTGTGTGTTAAGGAGGTTTGGCTGCCCATCCCAAGGTGATTGATGCCTACTTGGAATATCATTCGCTGCTAGGAGAAATATCATTCTTCCCTAGGAGAAATATATGGGTGAGTAGTTTTTCTTCTTCTTGAAGCATGACCTTCAGTGAATGCATCTCCAGCTACAGTTGTCTTCTTCGTTGAGCTCTTGAGGGCCCAACCCTGTCTCACTGCCTGCAATATTTCTACCTTTTCTGTCTTTGCTATCTATAATGTTCCCTCTTCTTATCCATCATCGAATTTCTGTTGTTTTGTTTGAAGTTCAGTATCATTTCTAATGTCTCTCTCTCTCTCCCTCTCCCTCTCCTTTTTCTTCTTTATTTTTTACTTTGTATTCTCTTTACATTTAAAAAAAGATTCTTACCTGTGAAGAAATATCCCTAACTATTGTAAGGAGGCAAGGATTGAAGGCTGATCTGGCTCTTCTAGCTGAAGAGGGTCATAATTGTGATTGACAGTAAGAGGTACTCCTTAGAGAGTCAGTCTAAAGGCCTTCAATAGATGCTAGGTGTTCTTGTCTTGGGTAAATGTACAGCTTAACTCTAGAGGAGATAAGGCCACAGAAATGAGTATGGAGGGGTGAAATAATAAAATCAACATGATAATTAAGAATATAGTCAACAATATTTTCCACCGGGAGGAGCCAGTAATTACTTTCTGAGTAATTTCTGAGAGGATAAGGAGGTCCAGGAAATTTCAGAATCTGACATGCCTTTAACGTGTGATCTAATATCTTGAACAGCTGTTCAGATACTAGCATAAATATTAGGAATGACCATACGACATTCATCTTTTCTGACTGCATAAGTACCTCCTTGTGCTGCTGTTACAATGTCTAATGCCATTCTGATTTTGGAGGACAGCTTGCCTCATTAATTTTACATCTTCATTCAGGGGAGAGAATCCAGCTGTGGCATCACTTAAGGCCTGCTGAGTATAGTTAAGGCCTTGATATGTTGCATGATATCTTTTAATCCTAGTTAAGGGATAAAGATAAAGGCCAAGTGATTATACCAGTGAAACAAGCTTCCAGACCATTGATACTGTAGGCAAGTTTGCAGGTTTGTCAATACTTTTGGCACTTCGGCCTTATAACCATGGAGATTCCAGTGTGCATCTTCCTATCTATGCAGGGAGTAGCCAGGGCCACAACTTCGTTCTATAGGACCAAAGAGTGCCATTGGGGGTTTCCCATCTAATTCTGGGTGGTTAGGACAGTTCGTTGCAAACCAGTCTTCAGTCTGTAAAGTTATTGTGTGTAAACATTGTTTGGGGAGGGTGGTGTCCATCTAATTAGTAGAGTTTGACCAATGAGAATAAGAGTGCTTTTTTTTTGTTCTGAACATAATGTGGCCTTTCTACAAAGATGTCCTCTAGTGGGAGTTAGCCATATATAATCATCCCATATCTGAAAATAACCATCTTGATATCTATGTTTGTTGGCCTTCAGGATAGACTCTTTACTTTAATAGGAGTCCCACTAGAGCCTTTGAAGAGCCTTCAGTGGCATTGTTGGGAACAGTTCTATTATGTCCACGATTATTAAGAATATAGTTTATAGGCCACTCAGCTACCTTGTAATGAAGTCTGTAATTTGTATTGACAAATATACACATGTATAACCCTCTGCTCTATCACGAGTTAATTTTTACCACCTTGAAAATTTTCTTTTTATTCCTTCTTATTTCCTGCGTTTTCCAGAAGCAGTAACTTAATTGATTTCTATGACCATGTATTAGTTTTGCTGATCTTTTTTCTTACATAATTAGAATGGTCTGGATTATTGCTCAGTACACATCTGTGAGATTCATTTATTCTGTCCCAAGTATCAGTAGTTTGTTCTTTTCAATGCTGGGTAGTAACTGTGGCATAAACATACCACAAATTGTTTATCTACTCTCATGCATTTGAATTGTTAACAGCTTTTGACTATTCTGAATGAAACTTCTGTGGCATCCCTGCAGATCTTTTATTTATGGGCATGTATTCTCTTGAATTGTTGGGTTGTATTGTAAGGTGTCATTTAACCTGAAAAAAACCTACCAGACATTTTCCCAAAGTGCTTTTTCTACTTTTGTTTCTACGGCAGTGAATTAGAGTCTGTTCCATATTCTTGAGAACATTTGGTCTTGTTAGTCTTTTTTTCATTTTAGCCATTTGCATGGATATGGGGTGCTATTTTGGCTCCAGCGTTTTTGAGCTCCATCTCATGCGTTTATTGGCTGTTTGCATTCCTCTTTGGGAAGTGTTTGCCATTTTATTGTTCACTTATAGTCACTATACAGTATTTTGGATGCACATTCTTTCTGAATGGCACTATGAATATTTGTTACCAAGTCTTCTGACCTACTTCATTTTCATAGTGGTGTTTTTTAAAGAACAGAAGTGTTAAATGTGAGCTGTACTTAACAGTGCTGCTTTTGTGATTATTGCTCTTTGAATCTTAAGCCCTGGGAATCTTTAGTCCCATCTGATAAAAATACTTGTTTTACACGTGTAGTTCATCTAGACTTCTTTTTATTTATGAGTGAGATAGAGATTAAGTTTTTTTTTTTTTAATGTCATCATCTTTCCTATTGAATTACTTATGTTGTTTTGAAGAAAATAATTTTGGGGCCAGAGATACAGCTTAGTGACGTAAGTGCCTGCCTGGCAAGTACAAGGTCCTGAATTTGGTTCCTGGTAGCCTCTCCCCTCCCCCGATAACTTTGATATTGTGCGGTATTTGCAGTAGTTTATTCTTCAGCCACAGTTGGTGGCTATATCAGAGGAAGTACAAACTTAATTTTCTGCTTTTGAATTTTGTTCCTGGCATCTCACAAGGGAAATTAAGCCAGGGAAGTAAGCCAGTCAATATATACCCCTCAACAGTGCTCAGAATTGCATTACCTTGTAAAGTCAGACAAGGACAGGAACTTGAGTCATCTAATCCATATCTCAACTTTTCTAACCAGGCTTACCTACTTACACATTACATGTCTCTTCTCTGTCTCTCAGTTAGAGCTAAGTAGCCCTAGCATCTTTCCTAACAACTTGCTTGATAGCAGACACGTGCGTTTTTTCAACACCTGTCTGAAATATCTGAAATATGTAAATTTGCCACTCTTTAAGTATAGTAAATTTTCAAACATCTAAAATTATAAATATGTTTCATTGAGATAGTATATTGTTGGTGCCTGCCTGCTTTCCTGGCTCCCCTCCCCTCCCCTCCCCTCCCCTCCCC
>NW_004524616.1:15018965-15024787 GCF_000260255.1 Octodon degus | reverse complement strand
GGTCCTGCCTATGCTGCGCCTGGGCTGGGACTGGTCCCGCCGGCGCAGGGTAGCAGGAAGCTCTCCACACACTCACCGGACCTGGGCTAGGACTGGGTTGGGGGTTCCCGGAAGTCGGCAGCTTGATTCCTTTTTAAAGCCTCATTTATTCATTCATTCCTGAGTATTTTTTGGTTTCACTTCAACTTTTCAAAATAGAATTTGGTCACAGAAACATCTGTGTGTGTAGGTACTTTTATTTGTTGAAGATTAACAGTGCCAATTTAAGTGGAAAAAAGATGTTGCTAATATATATAATACATAAGAATAGTATAAAATCACCTTGTGGGTTTATCATCTTTATTCTTATGATAATTGTTGATTTTAATGAGGTCATTTATATTTAGCAAACTGATAACAGTGATTCACCTTTACAGTGTTTCATAAGTGTTTGAATTACTAAGATGAAACTTTGATAAAGTTATAGGTTTCCACGATCCACTTTAGCAAAAGCTTTTTGTTATCTTGTTATTTTTGTGTTTATCTGACCAGATGTTTGCTCTTGAATATCTATTAAGATTTTTTGTCAGTTGCCTTGAGATTAAGTAGATAGTGTATATATTCAAATGATCTTGAAATAAATCTTTTTTTAGTTATTATTCATTTTTCAAGAATAAATTAGGGGGCTGGGAAGATAGCTTAGTAGAATAAGCACTTGCCAAGGTACCCGTGCTGAAAAAAAAATTGAGTAAGTTAGGAGTTGATTTTTTTTTTTTTTTTTTGGTGGAACCAGGGATTGAACTCAGGCCCTTGCACTTGTCAGGGAAGCACTTATTCCACTGAGCCATCTCCTCTGCCCCAGCAGTTGATGGTGTTGATAAAGATGTATAAAAGGACAATGTTTTTAAGCTTTTAAGTAATAAGGTGTCTGAATAAGAATAACTCACAAAATTACAGTTGCTAAAATACCTTCTTTCTGTGATGCAATTCATATAAATTTATTTCTAAGTAAATGTGCAAATTCCTGAGGCCCATTCTTTCAGCTGTTTCAACAGTTTTTAACAAATTTAGAAGTGCATTATTTACATTATGCAATTATATTTTTAACAATTTTAAAATGTATTGTAAAATTCCTTATTCTCATAAGATGTGATAAACAAATGTTTGCTTTCAGCTTCATGCTACACTTTTTTCTATTGGATTACTATTAAACAGCAGTACTCTTGAGATCTTTGAAGAATATTAGGACGTATACCTTATCTCAATAATGTTTAGAGAAAATAACATATTTTGTAATAGATTATTATTTTATCTTACTTTTTTGATACTATGTGTACATACTTAATTCTGGTAGCACTTCTATTTTTATTTATGTTAATTTGGCAGCCAAACAGTGGAACTATGTCTAAATTAACTAAATTGAATTTCCAAATTTTTTTATGCATTAAGTGAGTGCATGTACTGGGTGCAGAAGACTCTTCATGCTTTCTAAGTCTTCATGATATTGTTACATTAGATATGTGGATTAGTGAGCTGCTTTTTTTTTTAGTGCATATTTGCAGTTCATACAGTTGATAGTCACCTTAGGGAGTGGTTACATATACATACCACAGCTTGTTTCTTTTATTAGTCCAGTTCCTCTATCACATTTTTTTTGTTCTTATTGATGTTATTAATCTTAGGTCATGTTATATAATGTTTATATGAATTGAGGTTGTTTGGTTTCCATACATGACATATCTTTATTTTGCTTATTCCCTGAATACCTCACATGCTTTTTCCCTTAGACCATTACCCGAGTGTATGGGATCCATCTCCTTGTGTCCTATCCATCCATCATTATTTTTTGTTTGTACTTCACCTCACTCAATTGAGAGAGACCATACAGTATTTAAGCTGTGTTTCTGATTTGTTTCTCTCAACATTGTGTTTTTTAGATATATACATGTCTCTGCAGATGTATAAAATCTGTCATTCTTTATAGCTGAGAACTATTCCATTATGTGTAGATACCCTTTTTTTATCCAGTCATTTTTTGATGGTTATATTGGCTGTTTCCAGGATTTAACTATTGTAAATTGTGCTGCTGTAAGCATTTGTTTACATGTATCACTGTAGTATGACGTCTTAGTGAGCTGTTGTTGCACATTGCTCTGTTTTTGTCTCTGGTTTAAAGTTCTTTTAACTTTTTTTCTCATTATTTAAAAACTCATCTTTATTATGTTATGTGAGTTCAGTGAATCCTATGGAAGATGTATTTCTTTTTTGTCTTTTATTTGATACAGGGTCTTGCTACACAGTTTGGACTTGTAGTGATCCTTCTGTCTCAGCTTCCCCAGTGCTGGAATTACATGCATGCTCCACCACAACTGGCACAGCCCGCCTGGGGTTCTAGGGCCAGCACTGCATGTGGTACAGGGATTAAATTTGGGACCTTGTGCTTGCCAGGCAGATGTGTATGCTGCCAAGCTATCTCCCTAGCCTTGGTGTATTTCTGTTTTAGTGATGTGCCTGGGAAAACAAATATTTTAGAAGAAATATTAAGTGAAATTTCTACTTGTTTATAGTAGATCATTTTTATTTTTCGTAAATTATTTATAATTCAAAGGCAATTTTTGTTTGAGCTGTCTTGTCAATCAACACCTGTTAGCGGGGCAACCCACTCGGGTCCCCCTTCTGTGCCTCTCTTGGACAGAAGCTTTCTTTCCCCCAATAAATATTCTGGTCTTAAAACAAAAACAAAAACAAAATAACCTTATTAGCAAACATGCTTTGATTTTTGTTGCTATTCATTTTTATAGAAAATGCAGTAGTTTATTTTTCCATATATATATATATATATATATATATACATATATGTATATATATCCTGCTTTTAAGTGAAGTATTTGTTTGATTCTTGACAGAGGTAAATATTAGTTAATGATAAAAAGAACGTATGTTTTTGGGGTATTGAAAAATTGAGTTGAAATTTAATATGGAAACAAACAGTAATGGGCAAATGAGGAATGAAATCAGATTTAAAGAAGTAATAATGTTGAGTTATAAGAAGAGAATTTTCAAACAGAAAAGTATGATAGAAGGTTTGCTATAAACTTGTTTATTAGCCTTTGCTTTGCTTTCTGAAAGTAAAAGGTGCTCACAGGTTGGCTGAAGTCCTGCCCCCTATTAGATGTATACTACACACTTAAAATCATTCTGCTCTTTCCTTACCTTGAGATTACTAATATCTACTTTCAATGAAGGTGTAATTTTTAAAAGTTCAGATCTATAAAGGAAGGATACATATTGGACTCTTGATATGTGTTGGCTGCATATATTTCTACGAAAAATTTCATCTAGCTCTTTATGTAACTTTTAAATTAATTTGAAGACTCTGTTTAGAAGAATTTTTAATTTTTATGTGTTGTAAAGCAGTTCATCACTTTCTTTTCTAGTTCCTGTAATGAGTCTTGGCCTTGAAGAAAACATTTATTTTCAAGTTAAGTGCTTTAACACATGTTAACAGCATTTAAAAAGGTCTACACTGCCTTTGAAAGATCTTTTTGTTAAAGAACTGTTAAAGACCTGATGGGTTATTCTTTAGTTACAATACTGTGTTTCAAAGAGAAAGCCTTCCTATGACTTCTGTTTTTACCACTATAAGTAAAATTTATTTCCCGATATGTTCATTGGTGAAAGAACACAGAGAAAGGAATTATGAGGATAAAGAAAGTTTCAGATCAAGTTTCAGTAGTAGTTTTACATTACTATTTTATATTTATTGCTTGAGTTTTGAAATGCCTTGTAAATAATGAGACTTAACATTATTCTCTGATAAAAACCATCTAGGAAAGCTCTCCTTAGAATCATGCCTTTTTGGTACTGTGGTAATTAAAGTCTCACATGGATGAAATTCAGAGGGATTGAATTGCCTTTTGTCCTGAGCTCCTTTCCTTAACAAAGTCTTTAAGTGTTCAGAAGGATAGAGGGTTCAGAGCCTATACGGTTCAGTATACTTCTATATATTTTTTAAGTCTTCTAGGTTACATGCTATAACATAAGTCTTGCAAGTATTTTGATAGGTTTATCATATGCATTGCCTTTTTTTTTTAATGTGTTTGGTTGTTGCAGGGTTTCATCATGCAGCCCAGACTCATGATGATCCTCCTGCTTTCAGCCTCCCCAGCACTGGAATCACAGGCATATGCTCACGCCTGGACTCTGGCTGGCCAGCCTGCTCTGGGTTTGGGACTGGTGTGGCATGTGGTGCCGGAATCGAACTGCAGTCCTTGCACCTGCCTGGGCCTGCCTAAGAAGGCACTTTAGTCTGCTGAGTCATCTCGCTGGCCCTGTATTCCCTACTTTTGATACTGTTTTAAGAGTGTTGGTTTTGAAATTCAATTTCTGTTTTTTCATTGCTAGAATAGAACTTTAGTTGATTTTTACATATTGATCTTATATCTTTTCTTTCTAGTTTGTTAATATTTAATTTTTTATTGATTTTATTGAGAAGAAATAGCAATGAGACAGTTTCAAAATATGTTAGTAGGACAGTTATAATAATTAATACATTGCATATTGTCTTTGTAGTACTTTTTCATACTATAAGATGCAGACATGATATCTTGCCTAAACACTATTAGTACAAATCTTTCTTCTCATCAAACTAAGAGAAAGGAGATGTATATCCTAACTATTACATATATATATCTATATATATCTATATATATATATCTATATATATATAGATATATATATATAGATATATATTTTTACTACAAAATGGACCTTCATTTATATCCCCCTTTTTTTATTTAGCTTTGTCAGAGATGATATTCCATTGCAATTCAAATTCAGATATTGTAGGTGTGTGTATTTAGCAAAATAATCCAATATAGTCCAGTAGTCCTTTATAGTAGTGGGTTATCTGTGGAACTGACACTGTCAGAAGTTGTTGACTTGAGCCATTTACAGCTCAGCATATTAATATGGCTTTACTTTTTATAACTCGTGTTTATGCTTTTCTGCTGGATGGTTGAGACCAAGATAAAGCAAGACCTATATAACACAAAATGTAACTTTTGTATCTGACAAGGTCAGTCAGATCCCCTCAGGATTTAGCCTGAAAACCCTGTACAGCAGTTTGTAGATCTTTTGTCAGTGTCAGCCATGTGGATGAGTCACAGCCGTTGCTTGACCAGTTTGCTCTCTGTGAAAGCCTGAGAGAATGTTTTCTCTTTAGGTGACTCTCCTTAGGCACACTCTACATCATCAATCACTTTCCTCTGTGGCCCCATAATCTCCTTGAACAGAAAATTTGGGACACTGCTGAGTTGTAGGATGTTACAGTACAGGTTCTCTTACGTCCTGAGTCCTCATTGACCTTGAAGGACTAGTGCCAAAATGTTGGCTATCCTTGTAGCCCTTCTTTTTCTCTAATTTTTTGGTCTGCAAACTTAAGTTGGTAACTCTCTAGGATAGAAGCTTAATGATATTATTACCCTAAAACATCAGCAGTTGAGCTTAACCTCACTCTCTGTCTGAATATCAAACACCTTAGACATAGCATGGAATAGGTACTTTCCATCAACCATTGGTACACGAAACTTTAAATCCCTATAGAATGTGAAAAAAATATATTGATCTTGTATCTTATAACCGCGGTAAAACTCACTAGTTCTGATAGAATTGATAGACTTCTTAGCCTTTTATACATTAAATATATTTACATATACTATATATTCTATACATTCTATATACAGAGAATACAGATGTATCTATAGACAATATAGATACATACTAGAATTCTATATATAGTCTATATATATGTAGATGCTATATATTTTATACGTTTTCTACAA
>NW_004524616.1:15016457-15017143 GCF_000260255.1 Octodon degus | reverse complement strand
GGGGAGGGGAGGGGAGGGGAGAGGAGAGGGGAAGGCAGTTGCTAACAGACTATGTTATGATAACTAACAAAGGTTTGCCAACTGTTCTATGTGAGACATAAAGTCATGACTTCCTTACGGTCATCTAATGTTCCTCACCTGAACAGTGCTAAATATAACAGCATTCTATTTGTAGAAACAGCAGAGTAAATCTCTTACGTTGGTACTTGTTGGGAAAAGCCCACAACACTTGGGAAATGACATTTAATTGTTGCAGTTATCTATTTTTACAGTTTTTTCAGGAAGAAAACAAAAAAGAAATATTTCTTTGGCAGGTCCTATACAACAAAACTTTCTTTTTAATTTCCTGGTTTTATAAAAACGCTACTTCTTAATTTTTATGTAGACTGGATAGGCAATACTAACAAAGAAAAGGCCAGCAAAGTACGTTTGCCAGATTACATGAATTTCTATGCAAAGTAAAATAATTATGAATTTGAGTTCTGAGGATTTCAGGTATTCTCAAAGGTTGTGATGCCTATGAACATTGAGTATTTCTTGGCTTTTAAAGTGCAGATGACTTGGTAAGGAAAGCATAAAAAGAAAAAAGCAGAGAAAATGACTTTTAACATGACTTGACTTTGTGGGCATATCTTTTTTCTGCCTTGTTGATTTTCTTGGATCTTGATTCCATTTTTTTTTTTTTT
>NW_004524616.1:14993236-15008692 GCF_000260255.1 Octodon degus | reverse complement strand
TTTCCTCTGTGGCCCCATAATCTCCTTGAACAGAAAATTTGGGACACTGCTGAGTTGTAGGATGTTACAGTACAGGTTCTCTTACGTCCTGAGTCCTCATTGACCTTGAAGGACTAGTGCCAAAATGTTGGCTATCCTTGTAGCCCTTCTTTTTCTCTAATTTTTTGGTCTGCAAACTTAAGTTGGTAACTCTCTAGGATAGAAGCTTAATGATATTATTACCCTAAAACATCAGCAGTTGAGCTTAACCTCACTCTCTGTCTGAATATCAAACACCTTAGACATAGCATGGAATAGGTACTTTCCATCAACCATTGGTACACGAAACTTTAAATCCCTATAGAATGTGAAAAAAATATATTGATCTTGTATCTTATAACCGCGGTAAAACTCACTAGTTCTGATAGAATTGATAGACTTCTTAGCCTTTTATACATTAAATATATTTACATATACTATATATTCTATACATTCTATATACAGAGAATACAGATGTATCTATAGACAATATAGATACATACTAGAATTCTATATATATTCTGTATATTTGTAGATGCTATATATTTTATACGTTTTCTACAAAAAATACTTTTTCAGTCTGAATACTTTTTTAATGTTGTTTTCCTTGCTTTTTGCTATTGGCAAGTAGTTTTAGTATAATGTTAAATAGAAAGGATAACAATAAACAGCTTTGTTTTGATCCTTACATTTGGGGTATTTATCGCCATTAAAGAATCAAGTTAGTTGTAGATTTTTAATAGTTGTCTTTTGTTGAAGTTTCTTTCTACTGCTAGTTTATGATTTCTTGAAATATGAATATGTTATTTTGGGCTTTGCCCACTATTTCTTTTTGTGTGTTTGTGTTAGCTTACATGATTACATATTTTATATCTTGTAAACTTTTGTTGATATGGTAAATTGCATTGATTGGCTTTAAAAATGAAGTCATTTTAAGGATGAAGCTTCCTTAGTCATGTTGTATTGCCTTTTAAAAGATTTTGTGTCTGTTTATGAGGGTTATTTCCCAGAGATTCTGCTAGTTGTAATGCTTTTGTGGAGATCTGGGAATTGTCCCATTTTTGAGTTCATATAGAATTGCTATTGTTCCTTACCTTTTTAATGGAAATCACCAGTGATAATCTATGTGGGCCCTGCTTGAATTTAGGGAAGGTTTTAAATTATAAATTATCTTTATATAATTACTATGTAGCTATCACATTTTCTTCTTGAAGTAGTTTTGGTCAGCAATACTTTTCAAATATTTGTCTGTTTCATTCCAGTTTTTTAAACTGTAAAGCATTTATTTGGCACAGGCTCTCGCTACACAGCTCAGACTCATAGTGATCCTCCTGTCTCAGCCTCCCCAGTGCTGGGATTACAGGTGTGCATCACCATTCCTGGTTTCAGTGGTCGGCATGCATGTGGGTCCTGGGGATTGAACCTGGGTCCTTGTGCTTGTCAGGCAAGCATTTAGACCACTGAGCTATCTCCCCAGCCACATTCTAGTTTTTTAGTTTATTGGCATAACATTAGCTGATTTTTTAAAACATACTTTAATGTGTGTAGTATTTATTTTGATGTTTCCTATGTTGTTCCCATTTTTAATAATTAGTGCTTCTTTTATCTAAATTAGAGTACTAATGATTTTATTGAAGTTTTCAAATACCCAGCATTTTTTTCTTTTTCCTGTTGCTTATCTTCTGTTTTCCCTCCTTATTTATCATTATGTTCTTTTCTAACTTACTTTGTGTGTTATTGATATGAATACTGACACAGATAAATGGGTTAGAATTCAAAATTCAGAAATTGACTTCCCTCATCTTTTTCTTTTCTTTTCTTTTCTTTTCTTTTTTTTTTTTTTTTTTTTTGGTACCAGGGATTGAACTCAGGACCCTGTGCTTGCCATGCAAGCGCTTATTCTGCTGAGCTATCTCCCTGGCCCTGACTTCCCTCATCTTTAGGACGGGATCTTGACACCCACAACTCTTAAGATAGGAGGGGCATAGTTGGCTTACTTGTTAGTAGAGGTTTCAGTCCACAGTTCACTGGCTTGACAAAACAGGAGAAGCTATGGTGGAGGAAAAACTGCTCGCCTCACGGTGGACAGGAAGCAGTGTGTCTAGGAAAGTGTCCAGAAGGAGATTTACCCTTCTAGAGCATGCTCACAGTGACTGTTCCAGCCAGACCCTACTTCCTAACAGCAGCACAGCTATAATGCTTCTATAATCCAGTCCTGGTCCAAATGCAGCCGCTTCTAGCTTCCTGGAAGTCAGGTGGACAGAGGCAGCTACAGGGTCCTGGTGAGGACTCTCCCCCTTTAGTTGCCTGTCAGCTGTTGCCAGAGCTGCAGCCACTTATCCCAAATAGAAGCGTTGGAGTGGACATGGTGGCACATGTCTGTAGGAGGCTAAGGCAAGAGCTTGAGGCTAACCTGGACTATGTAGTGTCTCAGAAAAAAAAAAAAAAAAAAAACTTTGGTGAGCATTTTCAATCTAAACCATAACAAATAGTCACTTGATTTTTGAGAGTGAAGCAAAAGTGATTCAGGAAGCATCATCCTGTCATTAAACAGTATTAAAATAGATAATCAATATTAAAAAAATTCTACATTTTATTCCATGCCAAAAGCTCAAAAAAAAAAAAAGTTCAAAATGAATAGTAGATTTAATTGTAAAAACCCAAACTATAACACTTACAGAGGAAAAAAAAGTAAATCTTAACAATGTTTAGGAGGTTTCCTACGTTGGATATAAGTAATTATAAACAAGATGAGAAAGAAATACTGGTTAAATTGATCTGCATTAAAATGAAAAACTTAGGTTCTTGTAGAGATACTGTTCAGGAAACAAACAAAACTAAAGCTATTGTCTCAGAGGGAGAAAGTATTATAAAAATGACTTCTATTCAAGATATACCAGGAAGTCTTCCAACTTTATGATAAATATTCTATCTTTGAAAATGGGTACAGTATTTGAACAAATGCTTCATAAAAAGATGGGTAGCAAATAATATATTAATCAATAGGGAAATACAAACTAAATTACTATAAGTTAACACTTCAAATATGTTAGCATGGCCAAAATTTAAAAGACCCACCATACTAAGTGTTGGATAGGTTTTAAAGCAACTGAAACTCATGTTGCTAGCAGAAATAACCCTCTTAGCAAGCAAATATATTTCTTATAAAGTTAAATTTACAGCTACCATGATGTTGTGATACCACTACTAAATATTTACCCAGTAGGTATGAAAATGTCTATCACATCGAGACTTACCATGTCCATGACAGCCTCCTTTCTTTCATAGTCCCAAACTGGAAATGATTATAGGATCTACCAATGGGTAAATAGATGAATATTTTGTGTTATACTTCTCAGCAATAAAAATAATGAACAGCTAATGTATGGGCCAGCATGTATGAACCATGAAAACATAATGCGTGCAATGATTCAAACAAATCTGTACCACATTATTCACATGCCACTTTATAATAAATCAAAAAGCTAATCCATAGTGAAAAGCAGGTAAATGGTAGCCCCTGACTTGATGTTAGAAAGAGAGTTTAACAACAAAGGCTATGTAGAGTATTGAAAATGCTTTTGAAGCTGGGCCTGGTAGCATACATCCATAGTTCTAGCTTAACTCAGGAGACTAAGGCTGGGGGGATTGCTATGAGTTTGAGGCTAGCCTGGATTATATAGTGAGTTCAAGGTTCGCCTGAACTAAATGGCAAGACCCCGTTTCTAAACAAACAAATAAATGAAAGAAAGATGCTTTTTGATTGTAATAGTTATTGCATGTGTTTTGTCAAAATTTATCAAATTTTTATGATGGGTATATTTTATACATGCAAATTATAGTTCAGTAAAAGAAATTCCGTTTTCATTTATTATTCATTCTGGTTGTACTTATCTAAGCTGTTCTATTAAAAATGGATTTTCTCTGCTGAATTTCAGACTCAGGGAATCCATCATCAACAGTAGGCTACTTACCTGAGTTCCTGAAGAGTTTCAAAAATGATTTTAATTCTCAGCTAGAGTTTAGAAATCTTTTTTCTTTGCATGATTTTTTTTTTTCATAAGGTCCTAGGACTTAGGAGCCCAGAACCAGCTCTATGCCAGCATTATGCTTGGTTTTGGGGAATGAACAGGGAGACAGTGCTGTTCTACAGTCTGTAGTCTACTGGAAAGATGGGTATTGATTAAATAATAGCACAAACATCTATCTGTAGAACTATAAAATGTTATAAAAATATATCATAAAAACAAAATCATTTTCTGACCTTTTTACCCTAGTTCAGATTCATACTTCAAAATCTTTGCTTTTCTGAAAACATATTATTGCTAAGATTATCACTTGGGTGAAACATCTTATATGCAATTATCTCTTATTAAAGCATTTTTCTCTGTTACTGTTTTGTATTATTTTAAAACACTGAAAAGTCTTAAAATCAGTGACAAAACATTAAAAATAACTATCAGCAAATATGTATAAGCAGTTCCCTGAGGCTTTATGATTATTATTCAGTTTTGTGCTGTTCCTTAGTTACTAAAACAAAAAACAACAATTTGAGGACAGCAATTTGTTCTAGCAGCAGCAGCAGCAGCAGCAGCATTTTTATTTTTATGTGAAAGTCCACGGTCTAAGCACGGGCATGCTGAACTGGCCACTGAGACTCATGGTAGCACACACCTGTAATTGCAGTGCTTGGGGATGCTGAAGACAGGAGGATCACTAGGACTTAAAAGCCCAGAACCAGCTCTGTGCAGCTCAGAGACTCTGTACCAAATAAATAAATAAATAAATAATTTTTAAAAATTTAAGGGGATAGTAATGTTGGTATATAAAATGAGTGTTTCTTAAAATATGTTATATATAGTACTAACTGCATTTAATTTTAATAGAGAACAGGTGAGATAGAAATTTGTGTTTATGTAAGTTTAGGAGTAAGGGCACAGAGTTTTAACTCTTGGGCTCAGAATCTTGTGCTCAGAATCTGTAAGATGGGGCTGTATACACAATGGCTCTTCATTTGACAGATACCTTTTCCTTTGGCCCATATTTTCATAATTGATATCTTAATTAGTTGAGTAAATCTAATACCATTTAAAAATCATAATAGTATATTTTAAAGTGCATGAATATTAATGTAAAAACAGGGTAATGATTTTGAAATTTATAGGTGCTAGATCTATAAATGTTTTGTATTTATTGAAGTATTCAAAATTGATTTATATACAATCAAAAAATCAGTTTTCTGTTCTTGAATGGCTTATTGGTAGAGAAAAGATAAGTTTGTATTTCCTTTCTGTTTCAGAGCAAAGTAGAAGAGATGATTTAGAAGCTTTAGGTCACATGTTTATGTATTTTCTGAGAGGCAGTCTTCCTTGGCAAGGCTTAAAGGTAATTTACTTTTGTGTGCTTTTTATTGGATTTCATAAAATGTTAACATATAATAAGGTTCTCTTTTAAATAAATAATTTTGCTAAGCAAGTGCTTATTCTACTGAGCCATCTCCCTGGCCCCTAAATAAATAATTTTAAAATGACCACATACTAAGGACTTTTTTTTTTTCCTATTTTAGGCAGAAACATTAAAAGAGCGGTATCAGAAAATTGGGGATACAAAACGAGCTACTCCAATAGAAGTGTTATGTGAGAACTTTCCAGGTAATGGGTAATGCCAAGTTGGTACATGTGCTTATTTTCCTTTTCCCACTTTATTTATTATTGGACTCAGAAAAAATTAAATTGAAATAGAATTTTATTGCTTTATATTTTTTATAATTCAGACATTTAATTTTATTATTGTTAAAGAAAACTATAATCACAACAATATTTATTTCCTTTCTAGAAGAAATGGCAACATACCTTCGTTATGTAAGAAGGCTAGATTTTTTTGAAAAACCAGACTATGACTACCTAAGAAAGCTTTTTACTGACCTGTTTGATCGAAAAGGATATATGTTTGATTATGAATATGACTGGATTGGTAAGCAGTTGGTAAGTATTCTGTGCTATGTTTTGAAAGATTATTCATAAATTTATTTTCTTTATAGTGCAAATTCTTTGATTTCAAAGAGCTAAAAATAAATAAGTTTTTAAAAAGAATTTATTTTACTTCTCATTTTGGGATTTTTTTAGCTGTCATTTACTGTTTGTTTTACAAATATCTTACATTTGGATTTACTTTTTACAGTGAGGAAGTATTTTGGTATTTTCATTCTGGTTTCATTCTTAATATCAAATATATTCTTTTTGTATAAAATTCTTATTAAATTAATGTAATACTTTAAAAATTCAGTTTTATAAGCTTTTCTGAGTCAAAGTATCTACAATAAGAAATTTTGTTATTTAAAAATATTCCTCTAGATTTGTTATAATGTAGTCAATTTACACATAAATTTTGGAAATAAGACATAAATACATTTTCATTTTTGGTATAAAAAAGTAACCCCAAAATCAAATACAGCATTAGATCTTTTTAAGTTATAAAAATAAATTAAAAACTGTATTGCTTCTTAAAGTCTTTATTTAACAGTGTCTTTTGCTTTTACTTGGTCTTTTTAAGCAGCTAAAACATGACTTTAAGATTTTTATAGTAGAATATACCAATAACAATTGTTATTGTGTTGCAGCCTACTCCTGTGGGTGCGGTGCAGCAAGATCCTGCTCTCTCATCAAACAGAGAAACACATCCACATAGAGATAAGATGCAACAGTCCAAAAACCAGGTTCGGTGCCCTTTTTTAGATATGAAGTATCTTAATTTGTTTCAGCATTGATCCAGACAGACATATTGAAGGGCTGAAAATACTTGTGTTTTTAATAAACTAGTTCTCCTAATATTTAAATCAGTTTAATCATAACATTGAAACATTTAGTTGTAAATTTCTCATTGATCATATGAATTAGTATAGAGTGAGTAATTTTTTATGCTTACTTTGTATGGACATTTTTGATACTCTGTTTTAATGGGTTGCGGCAATGGGTTTAACCAGTCCATTTTAGTTCAGTGTATTATTACATTTCTGCTACATAAAGTTCTTTTCTGTGTGTTATTTAGAAATGGAAAAATAGGACAGTATAATCATAAAAAATGATTTTGTAATGAGTGACTAAAGTGTTATGTACTTAACAGCTTAATCTGTGAGATCAGACATACATGTATGAGGCTTAATCCTGGTAAATTCATTAATCTCTCAAAACCTCAAGTTTCTAATCTGTAAAATTCCTGCTAATTCCTAGCATATATTAACTCTATGGTTAGTGTTACTATTATATTGATTTTTGCAGTTAATATACAAATAACTACATTTCAAAGCAAAATAAGCTGTTTCACATGAAACATTACTAATGTTGTATAACAGGGGCATGTAAACAGATAAAAATATACAGAATATACAAATTTACAATCTAACATTGTAAAAAATTTCATGGAAAAGGTGGCTTTTGGGAAGAGTCTGAAAAACAGTGGGACTTTTAAAGGTAAATGACAGAGTAAGTGCATTTGAGGAGAGTGAACAGCTAGACGGTATGAGTAAGTTTTAAAATAGACTTTTTGAAGGACAAAGTAAGCCAATTTATTTGGTTTAAAAATAAGTTTGAGAGAAGGCATAGAATATTTACTATGAAGAGTTTATGTTTCCTGAGTAACTGAATGGAGAGCTGTTGAATTTTTTGACCAATGTTTTCATTTCTCTTTTTTATTAAGAAGCTTTCTTGAAATTATCTTTGATTTTAAATTTTGCGATCACCTTGAATTAGAGAGTATGTAAAATTTTTGGTTATAACTTGGCAGAGGATAGTATGTTGTTTATTCTTTACTCTTACATATTTTAATACTATCAAACTTTAAGTGAAAGTTAAAGTGAGGTGGAAATTAATGGGTAGAACAACACTTATTAAAAACTGTATAGCAAAATGCTACATTTTAGGGGTACATGTATATAATAATTGTATACTATAAGGCATAGCCAATTTTAAAAGGTTAATTTTAAAATTTTCACAAAGATATATAGGTATGATAAAGGATTTCACTTAAAAGAATTCACATATAAAGTAAAATTAGGTAATTGCTCAAAGATGCTGGTAAGAAGCTAGAAGTTGGAAAAAAATGGCTCAGAAGTTGAGACTTAGACTTTGTGTTTCACAAACTAGAGTTAATTTCTTGAATGTAGTTGGAATAAGATCAATAATTGATATTCTCAGAACTTACATGAATAGTTAAGTACTATAATAAGTGAAACTTACTGTTGAATTAAATTACAGTATAAATACGTTAGACTTCACTTTGTACATATTTGAGACATTTTTGTTAGATTATAAATTCACTAAGGGTGGGAATTGTTCTATTTTTGTAGTCTTTTTTGCTCTGAATGATATGATGCATATTTTATATCTAGTTGATATATAAAATGTATGTACTTTTACATAAACATAAGTAATTTATCAGTAAATACTTTTAGGAAAGGCTTATATTCAATTTGAGATCTATATATACAGATTCATATCATTTTTAAAAAGGTGTATATTTAGAAAAACTTCTTAAATATTTATCGTCAGTTATCAACTTAAGTTTTATGAGAAACTCACAATTTATTATCTCCAAGGGGAAAAGTAAATCCTTTCAAATGACTAAAACCTTAGATAAATAATTGATAATCTAGAGTCAATGATTGACATCCCAGGGATTCCATAATTGTAGCTAAAACATTAAATTTGTGTAATTGTTTATTCTGAGGAGAGAATGTGTAGTTTTTTACTATATTGTCATGAGTTCTTTGGGTCTAAAATGTTGCATATTGTCCTCCTAGATGACTCAGTTTTGGCATCATTTTCATATTGTGTAGATTGGATTGTATGTAACATATTTCAGTGTAAGCTACAAATCTGCTAAATTTTGAGTATGAGTTTAGGTAAACCTAAAATGCAGAAGACTACAGAACTGTCATAATTGTTTTTCTGATATGCTTCATGCCATGAAATATATAATTTTCATTGTATGATTTAATGTAGGAAACCATGCCAGAACACTTGTTCATATCTTACACTTAAATTTAACATCTCCCAAAAGAGTTGCTCAAGTCACCTATTTGCTAGGCTTCCTGTAGCTCCAGTATACTTAGCACTTTGTCTTTGGTCGAGAAAGAAAGGAGAGTACTAAGGATTTTAGAATGTATGTAATTATAGTTACAAGCTAGGTAGTACTATTATAAAAGCACTCAATTGGAGTCCCTTCTGTACTTGATGTGGCTCTGTGACCTTAGGAAAGTGTTTATTGTGTTTCAGTATCTTCATGGAGATACTTTCCATCTCAAATGTGAGAACACATTTTAAGCAGCTGGTACAGAACCAACATGCAATAATTTTGTTACTGTATTCCTTTTTTTTGCTAATGCTGTCCACATTCTCCTGAAATACAGAAATTGACCCCTATTAAGATATTTCCTTCAGTTGCACTAGTAGAGTATTATTCATTTGTGCTTATTGCTGTATAGATTTTCCAGGACATCTAAAGGCATCAAGAATTTTCAGCCTGTTTTATGGAAGTGGGCCTTTTAATTTTAACCAAATATTTTAAAATATAGAGGAAGCAAAAATAACTTAAATGTGCAAGAGTGTCACTTTTTTTTTTAAAAAAAAAGTGTTTTGTCTCATAGTATTCTTTCTTTGTAGTGCACCTCACTTTTCAAAGAATTTTCCTATTTTCTTCTACAATTCTTACAATTTATCCTTACAATCAGAAACAGTGCTAAGCAAGAAAGAAACGTTTTATAGGATTTTAGGAATAACTTTGAGGACTTTTTACATTTATTAAAATAGCTCTTCATGAGAAAAACCAGTGTGGACTTCCACCATAAGAAAACTCCCACAGTAAGATGACTTTGATACACTCACAATTTATTTGGAGTGCTTTCATGGGGATATCGTTTTTACTTTCCTGCTTTTAGTTAACTTCATGTAGAAAATTAGAGGGAGGAGTCTGTGACTTCCAAAGTCCTTTTTATTTTTTTATAAGGTTCTATTATACTTTTGTTGTTTATCTTTACACAACTGAGCTAAAGTCTTTCCACGTTTTGTAGTATATACAAAGAATTGCACCTGTGATTCAGATTAGTAAGATTATTTAGATTTCCTTTTATACATTTGTATTATCTTTTATAAGAATGAGATGTTTAACGTATTGGGTCTTTCTTCTTCCATGCATGCCACATGCATTAAATAAATGGCAGTCGGCAGACCACAGGGCAACTTGGGACTCCCAGCAGGCAAATCCCCACCATTTGAGAGCACACCTTGCAGCAGACAGACATGGTGGCTCGGTACAGGTATTTTCTGATTTTTGCATGAGTGCTTATTCCCAGAATTTATACAACTAACCCTTTTTTGAAACTCATGGCATGATTTCATATCCTAATGGAAAGCTTGTTGCTGAAGTCTGTCCATAATTCTGTTCTTTTGTTATTTAACCAAAAAACAAAATTAACAGTCTATAAAGACCAACAGGGATACTAAGATTTTGACTGTTCATTTTGCAAGTATGTGCAACACTATTTGTCATAACAACTTAGAAGAATGAACTATATTATTTGAAATATATGTGAAGCTTGATTTTTTTATATCATTTCTTTTTCATTGATGTTGCTGTCTTCAAACTTAATTTAGATCAGTATCTAGTTTTTTCAACCTTAGTTCTCAAGACCCTGATTTTTGTAGTGAAACATTTTGTTTGTATTCTGTGGCAAATGTTTATTGAGTATTCCCCTAAATAAGTTTTAAAGATGTTTACACAGACTTTAAGCAGTCCCTCATATGGGATTGGTTCCTCTTTCCCTTTTCTCATATATTTAGGTACAGCTACTATATTCTGTCCTCCTGTGCCCATTAACTTTTAATCATTCATGTGTATTACAGAAGTAGGGAGAAAGTACTGAGTCTTCCATCTTTTAAAATGTCAGTTTAAGGTAATCTATATTTTGGCTGCTGGTGCTAAGCTATGTACCCCCACCCTCAGAAACTTTTTACTAGTGAAAAATTGTAAAGAAAGTTGTCTTGAGATTTTTTTGTACAGTGGTTTTTAAACTGTTGAAAAAAGTTGCAAGTATTGGCTTTGAGGGAATAAAACGACTATCTGACATTTTAAAGGCATTATTTTGTACCCCTGGCGCAAAATTATTTTCATTGCTTCTTCTCACTTTGTATGTGATTCTTAAAAGATGGCTCATGGGATCACTTTGGACTGTCAAAGGATCATGAGTTTAACAGGCTATTGCCTTAAGTGCTTCATGTTCTGTTGTTCATTTTCCCACAAGTTTTAACAGAGTTATTTGTACATTTTTCTCAGTGTGTCATTAAATAGTTTCTCAGGAGACATTTCAGATAAAATATAATAGATAGCTATCTGGTAATATAACGTGAAACAGACTTACCATGTAAGTCAGGCTCACTTGAAGCCAATCTGAGCCTGTGGCATTCCTGTTTGGTCACTGCACCTTGGCCCATGGAACTGATTGTTGCTCTCAGCACAGCACCATAAAGCAGTCCAGGCTGTGTACAGTTGACAAGCAAGATGAGCTCCCTTGCCATTTTTTGACCTGTACAAAGATCTGTGACTACCTGTTCTTTCAGATGTGCTTTTAAAAAAGCTTGAATTCCTTGTTTTCCTGCATGATTATCTAATAGACCAGACATACAGTTACAAAAATGATGATGTGATTCAGAGCCTAACCTCTAGAGTCAGATTTGGTTAAAATTCTGTCTCAGATTATTTATCAGTAGGATTATATTAATACCTCCACCTCACTATTTTATTAAAATTTAATTTTAAAGAGTAACATGGAGGCTAAAGCTTAGAAAGTGCTTAGATAAATTGAATACTTTGTTTTTGCAAAGAAACTTTACTAGTATTTTTAGCTATCTCTGAGAAGTGTAGAGACACAGCCAAAAGATAGTATTGTAAATAGAACTTTTCTAATTTTACTCTGCCTCTTAAATGAAATCACATGAATTCACAGGTGTGCATTTGATGAACTGTTCTCACTGAAGAGGCTAAGAGTGATACTCAAATTTTGAAAATTTTATTTTGAATAATTGTTGACCTTTTTGTGTTTTGGAAAACCACCACCACAGTTCCATGTACCTATTTGTAGTCCCCCTTAGAATCACTGATAACGATTATGACCGAGAAATACTAAACTTTGTTTTCTGGCCATTCATTATTCAGAAAACATCTCTATAAATGATTTTTAGAAGTTAGACAGTGTACTAGTTTCTTTGAATGAAAGGAAGAATACAGAAATGTAGTCTATCCATAGAGATTTCAGTCAGTAAAAGAGACTGATAAATAGGCTGTACTTTCTGGTAAGTAAAGATAGCACAAAATGCTAGGAGAATGTATAGGAAAAACACGAAACTTGGCCTTAGTGGTTCAGAATTTCCTAGAAAACCTAAATGAAGACATAAAGAATCAGTAGCAGTCAGCCCGAGAAAGAAGGAGTTGGGAGAAGAGTACACTAGGCAGACAGGCCAGCATACATAGGCTTGTGAGAAAACGAGACACATTGGGAAGTTGACTTCAGTCAGTGTGGTCTGTGCTAAGAAATGAGGTTGGAAGGTAGACAGGAGGCAAATCATGAAAGTCAGCTATGAAGTCCTCCACTGTGAGCTGAAATCAATCTGATCATGTTATTTCAATGAATATGTAGTCACTGTTGCTGAAGAATATAGTTACTGTTTTTGGAATTTGAAATACTTGGATTTAAATTTTTACTTATGTAAGGAAAGGCATATTAGAAAAGATACCTATAATTTGAGGTGGAGTCCCTCTAGCTACCTAGGGTGAACAAAAAAAGAGAAAGAGAAGTCTGTTGAATATTGTATTGGAAGAGGAATGGAAATTATTCACTGAACAGCCTTAAATACTGTGTGCTGTAAGATAATGATAAGAGTCTTGTACCTTTCTTATTTGGAGCAAGGACTCTGACATTTTAAAATTAAGAATGCAGAACCAAATTAGGTTCAGTAATTAGAGCAAATAGCTATTTTGAAATGTTTTCAGAAAGAGAAAAAAGTGAAGAGAAAAATTGACAACTCAGCAGAATGGCAGAAAGGGGGATACAGGTGCCCTAGGAACAGAGAAGACAACCTAGGTATTATAGTGTTCTTTTCTTTTTTTGTAAGCTGTAGGCACAAAACCAAATGCAGTGTTCATTTCTAAGTATGCAATCCACATAGGAATATATGAAGCAAAATTGCATATTTCAGAACTTAACTCAGTATGTTCATTGTTCTTGGAGTTGAGAAGAACAACCACATACAATATCAGGTCCACAAGGAAGGAATGTTTGTCTGTTTTGCTTATTGTAGTACTCCAAGTAACTAGGCTAGAGCTTGGAATGTTGTAAAACTTTCAGTAACAAATTTTGCATTAAGTTTTACAAGTAAGAAATTCTACAAATTAGTACTCTTACATCAAGTAGTCAGCTGTTCATTCTGGTGCTTGTGCCTCTCTGTATTTTTTTCTGATAAAAATTAAGTAAGATATAAAGGAAACATTAAAGATGATTCTTATAGTCATTTTGAACTTGGAAGTATGGGAAGATGGTAGGACTTTTATTTCAGGAGGAGCCATAGAAGAAGTAATGTATTTAAGAGATAGTTTTGATAAATTTAGTTTTAGAAGTGTTGAATTTCAGAAGCCTAATGTGGTCTAGCTTACTGAAGATAGGTGAGTGGTTAGACTGTCTCCATTATATAGAGGTGATAATTGAAGTCACAATTAGAGAAGATGCTTGTAGTTAATGATGGCCACCATTTTTTGATCTCCTACTGCATATCAAGCATTGTGCACTTTGTGTGTTTTACGTATTGGTATATGTATGCTTTATGTATTGCTATTTATGTATTGATCTCATTTTATCCCCATAGTAACCATATTAAACACATACTATTTCTCCTTTCATAGTTTAGAGCACTGAGGTTTAGCAAAGTGGAGTGTCATTCTCAGGGTCACATAGCTGGTAAGTAGTAGAGCTGGGTTTTCAGGCTAGATGTTTTATCCAGATTGGTCAGCTGGTACTATTGATAAGCAATGCTCACAGAGTACATTTTTTAGGGCTTATTGGCTACTTTCAAGAGATTGCTTAGTAGAGTTCTAAAAACACATGATCATCACCATTGATGCAGAAAAGGCTTTTGACAAAGTTGAACACTCATTCATGTTCAGAGTCCTGCAGAAAATAGGAATAGATGGCCTCTACTTCAATCTGGTAAAAGCCACTTAAGAAAACACAATGGCTAACATAATCCTAAATGGGAAAAACTGAAATTTTTTACTCTCAGATCTGGTACAAGACAAGAATGTCCTTTATCACCACTCCTATTCATTATAGTTCTGGAATCGTTAGCTGGAGCAATTAGATAAGAGAAAGAAATAAAAGGAATAAGAATAGGTAAAGAAGAAGTTAAATTATCATTATTTGCAGATGACATGATACTTGGAAGACCCAAAAAACTCCACCAAGAAACTATAAGAATTAATACAGAAATTCAGTAGCATAGCAGGATACAAAGTCAGTACCCAAAAGTCAGTAGCATTTCTCTACACAGATAACAAACGCACTGAGAGGGAAATTAGAGAAACAATACCATTTACCATAGCACCGAGGAAAATGAAAAACCCTGGAATTAACCTAGCTAAAGAAGTGAAAGATCTTTTCAAGTAAAATTACAGTACTCTGAAAAAAGAGATTGTAGAGGATTTCAGAAAATGGAAAGATATTCCATGCTCAGGGATAGGAAGAACCAACATTGTGAAGATGGCCATACTCCCAAAATTGCTGTACAGATTTAATGCAATCCCTATCAGACTACCACCAGCATACATTACAGACCTAGAGAACTCATTCCTAAAATTTATTTGGAACCAGAAAAGACCTAGAATATCAAAGGCAATCCTGGGCAATAAAGACAAGGCAGGAGGCATTACAATTTTTGACTTGAAATTATACTACAAGGCTACTGTGACAAAATCAGCATGGTACTGGCAACAAAATAGACCTGAGGATCAATGGAATAGATTAGAAGATGCTGAAGCCCGTATGAACACACTCAGCCACCTTATCTTTGACAAAGGGGCCAAACATAATCACTGGAAAGAAAGATAGCCTCTTTAACAAATGGTGCTGGAAAAACTGGCTCTCTACATGCCTAAAACTAAAACTAGACCCAGGTCTATCACAATGCACTAAGCTCACGTCAACATGGATTAAAGATCTAAACATTGAAACAAAAACACTACATCTCCTGGAAGAGAAAGTAGGAGGAACTCTTTAAGACATAGGGTTTGGCAAAGAGTTCATGAACAAAAATCAAATCACACGGGAAACACCTGAAAGAATTAACAGCGGGGACTTGCTCTTATGAGAAGTTTTTTCACGTCAAAAGAAATTACCAA
>NW_004524616.1:14964703-14991826 GCF_000260255.1 Octodon degus | reverse complement strand
TGTCCCAAATTTTCTGATCAAGGAGATCATGGGGCCAAAGAGGAAAGTGATCGATGATGTAGAGTGTGCCTAAGGAGAGTCACATGGAGAGAAAATATTCTCTCAGGCTTTCACAGAGAGCACACTGGCCAAGCATTGGCTATGACTCATCCACATGGCTGACACTGACAGAGGATCTACAATCCAAAAGCTACAAATCTTGTTGCATAAGTCTTGCTTTATCTTGGTCTTAACCATCCACCAGAAAAGTATAAAAATGAAGTATAAGAAGTAAAGCCATGGTGTTATGTTGAGCTGTAGGGGACACAGGTCAACAATTTCTGAAATTGCCAGTCAAGCAGAAGACCCAATACTATTATGGGCTACTGGACTCTTTTAGAATATTTTGCTGAGTTTACACACCTATAATATGCAAATGATGTAACTAAACAAAAAAGAGGATACAAATGAATGTCCATTTTGTATCTGTGTATTCAAAATGGTTAGGATAGATATATCGTTACATTCTCTGAATGAATAGAGGGATTTGTTGTAATAGTGTTTGTCAATAGGATATCATGTCTGCATCTTGTACAACAAATAGCCACTAGGGAGAGATATGCAATCTGTTAATTATTGAAACTGTCTTACCAATTTGATTTGAAACTGTCTCATTGCTATTTGTCTTTCAATAAAATTATGCAAAAATAAAATAAAATTACATAACTGTAAAAACTATCACAAAAAAGATCAGTGTAGGGTTACCTTTCAAAAAGCATAAAAGAGAGAAAACAGAACATTTTAAATGGAAGTAAGTTGAAAAGCACATACAAATGATTTTGATCTTTTTAGTTATTTTTTCCATTATGTATTTGGTACAGGGTCTCACTATGCAACTTGGACTTGTAGTGATCCTCCTGTTTTCAGCCTCCCCAGTGCTGGGATTAGAGGCGTGCTCCACTATACCCATACTTGGTCTCTGGCTCAGCATGCCCCAGGGGCGGGCCTGGAGTGGCATGCGGGATGAGGGATGGAACCCTGGTCCCTGAGCTTGCCAAAGTAGGCGCTTAATCTGCTGAGCTATCTCACCAGCCTCATTTTGATCTTTAGTAAAGTACGAGTTTTATTACTATATTCAGTTATGAACAACTACCTACTGTTATGTATTCCTGATAACTTTGTACTTTAAATACTTTAACTTTTACTGTGTATGTATGTGTATACACACACACATAAATATATATGTATGATATATGTATGTGCATGTGATATCCATATGTGTAATATATATGTATTTTTTTTTCTTTTTTAAAACAGGTCGTAAGTTCTACAAATGGAGAGTTAAACACAGATGACCCAACTGCAGGACGTTCAAATGCACCCATCACAGCCCCTACAGAAGTAGAAGTGATGGATGAAACCAAGTATGTATTGATTTTGTTTGTTTGTTTAATTTTTGTTCTTAATTGTTACATGTGGAAGATTGTCACACATAATTATTTCCGAACTTTTTTCTGAGGATAGATGCATGTCAGATAAGTGGTACACAGTACTTATTTTAATCATTGAATTTAATAAAGTATTCTAGTAATTTTTTATGCAAAAAATTATTTAAGAATTGGCTAAAATTCTGATTTAAAATTAATAACGTTTTTAGCTTTTGATATTTGCACAAAGGTTATTGCTGTACTGTTGATCATCCCTTTAAATATCAGAAAAATTAATTTGTAAAATGCTGCATGCTTTCCTATTTGTTTCAGTTTCAAAAATTTAAATTAGAGTAATGCTGCTTGGAAAATGAAGCATGAAAAACATGATATCATTGTGGGCTGTTTCTGATGATCTCTCTTTTTTCTCTCTGTCTCTCTATTTTTTCCTCTTTTTTTTTTTTGTTTATTTTTCTTTTCTTTCTCTTTTTTCTTTTTTGTGTATAGCTGCCAGAAAGTGTTGAACATGTGGTGAGTTCTCAAGCATAGGCAGGCAGAAATAGCTCCATTGACTATAATTTCAAAGATTTAGCATCATTTTGGATTTAAAAATAAAAACTTCTAGATATAAAAATTACAATTGGTAATTTATTTAAAAGAATTTGCTATTAATATTAACTCTGAAAAGTAAGACACAATTATTTGAGGAGCTCTTTTGCCTGCTGCAACTATTTGCTTCAAGTGACACAGATTTGGAGGCACTTTTTAGTTATGTAGATGGCATGCCGACCCTGCTTGTGCTTGCGCATTTGTTTTGTAATAGAGAGTTTTTGTTGGATATTTTAAATAGATAGGTTTTCATGGGTTTTTTTGTTTGTGATTATTGGATACGTATAGAAGATCCCCTTTCCATTGTATCACTAAAATAGTATTTCATTTACTAACCAGTTGTTGTTTGTCATTGAATACAGTATTGATACATTTCACAATAATCTGTAAAGAAAGTAATGTAAAAATTCATCCAAATAATTCCTGTCAATTGCAGATACTATGAAAAAAAAACTATGTCCTTACTACTAGTGGTAGAGAACTTAAATTACTTAGTTGTAATACTGTATTTAAAAGGCTCTCTCAGTTTCACAACAGATTTTGAGTCAGCCTTGGTGTGAATTAGGGAAGCTGCTTAGATTATTAAACTTTGAAGCATTTTCCTTATATGCAAACATATATAATTTGCTTATGTTCATTTGCAGGATGAAAAATGAGAAAATATTTGTGGATACTTCTCTTTAGTGAGCAGTATTTATTCATTTTCATCAGCTTCACTCTAGAATTTATTGACACTGTGACCAAATTTAGCATATTTCATAACCAGCTATGTACTAGTTAGCTGTGTTTTTAAACAAAAATTAAAACCACAAGCTTATATTTGTGAATTTTAGGTGCAGTTATGAGAGGAAAGTAGGACAAGCAGTGCAGCAAGTAAGGGTGCACACCGTTCACAGTAAAACAGCATTTGTACATTCTCACTTCTGCCATGTATTTATTGCTTTCTTAAACTTGTTTTCCTGTAAAGTGATATTAATAATATGAACCTCCTAAGTTAATGAGAAAACCAGACATGAAGAATCTCTGGTATTTTGCCTTGCACAGGACAGGCACCCCATCACTCCTGTTCCCTACTTCTCTATCTCCAGCTGCCCGTGGCCTTTCTCATCACTGCTTTTTCCAGGCTGTTTGTGTTTTATTTTTATTTTCATACCTGTTTTTCTCTGCAACTGGCCATGCTGTGTTCACACCCTTCTAGAGATCTGGCTTTTAGTCAGATCTGCATTTATCCATTTAGTCTTTCAACAGTTATACTGCTCAATTTTCAGAAATACCTCATATTGCGCTTGCTCTTAGAGTACAGACTGATGAGAAAGTCTGTAGTTGCTTTAGCGTGAACTTATAGATGTTACATACTACGAAGATATAAAAAGCTTAGAATTTGTAAAAATAAGATTACTTCCTGATCTTGATGATTGGAGAGTGCTTTATAGAGGTGGATCTGAAAAATGATGTTCTAATTTATTTAGTTGGGGTCAGCATAGGTATGTATGTGTAAGGGCTTATGGTTACTCTCTGTATAGGTGGAGGATGAAAAAGAAGAAAGTGATAAGAAGGCTGTTTCTGAAGGCACCATTCTCCCTTTCTACTGGAACCCTTTATAGTTTTCACAGTTTGCCCCTTTCCTACCTTTCTTCATTCCAAATCTATATTCCATTGGTTTAAGTCTGACTTTGTTATGTTATTCTCTTTATATATCTCCTACTTCATGGAATGTTCTTAATTTGTTGAAAATAAGACTTTTTAATTTTTATATTCCCAGCAGCCAAACCATTGTACCTCCACAAATTATTACTAAACAATAAGCTAAATAATGTGGAATATGTATGTGACGACTATCATATGACAATATAAACGAGAAATATGACATACTAGGTGATATAAGACAAAAACACAGAAGGCTACATATCATGTGATTCTATTTAAGTGAACTGTTCACAGTTGGCACAAAAATTAGATTAATGTTTGCCTGATTAGGGAACAGGACAGTGGGTATGACTTCAGACAGAAATTAGAGTTTCTTCATAGAATGATGGAAGCGTTTGGGCATTTAGTGGTGATGGCTGTACAACTCTGCGTACACCGCTACATTAAGCACTTTAGAAGGCTAAATCTCATGATAATTAAATTATACCTTAATCAAGTGTTATTAAGGAAAATGAGGATATCAGCCCATGGTTTCAGTGAAACTGTCCTTATAGGTAGGTTACAGGAATCATCCAAACTTCTTTATACCCCTTCATGAAAACCTTTCCTTAAACACATAACATATTGGGGCTTTTTCTTTAATTAGGGTAATTTATAACATACAAATAGGTTCTTTTAAAAATCGCTTATAGGCTTTTAGGCTATGGTTAATAAATGTGACCATAATTTCCATGTCCAGATTATATCATCTGATTCTCTTTAGATTTTTAAGAGAACCTAGTAGGAACTTGAGAATTTTCTTTCAAAATTTTTTTTCCTTATGACTGGCCAAGATTCCTTTTATCCCATCAATTAAAATGTAATCTGTGATGGACAGCTAAGCACTTTCAAGTTTCCTAGTACCTCTTTGGGGCAAATACGTGATTTCCTGCCAAATGAAAACATTCTGTCCATCCATGTATGAAATGGCCCCTTTGTTAGTAATGCAGTTTTGCCTTACTTGTTTATTGTCACTGAGAACGTTATTTCATGATCAGAGAAATGATAGTGCCTGCCAGGTATTTAGATCAAGGCTTCCTTTAATTGCTTTTATTTTCAATCTTTCTTTCTTTCTTTTTTTTTCTTTCTTTCTTTTAATCATTCATTCATTGTTGAACACAGGTTCTTACTTCATAGCCTGGATGCAGCTTGGACTCATAGTGATCCTCTTGTCTCAGCCTCCCCAGCTCTGGGATTACAGGCGTGTGCCAGCACGCCTGGTTTGGGGGCCAGCGTGGCACACCCAAGGTTTCGGGACCTGAACAGCATGCAGTGCCGGAATCAAACCCGGGTCCTTGTGTTTGCCAGGCAGGCACTTATACTGCTGAGCTATCTGCCCAGCCTCTAATCATTTACTTTTTAAGTAGTGCCTTTTTTTTTTTTTTTTTTTGTTTTCTTTTCTAATATTTACTAAAGAAATCATTGTGTGTTTAATGTGAAGGCTTAGGTGCTGTTAGGGAAGACAGAAAATCCACCGAGTTTTATATAACCCTAGCTTTAAATTAGTCATGGGCAGGGTTTTAAAAGTATACCAATACTTACATCATATTTTCATTTTCAGAGTTTAGATTTGACTAGTCGATCTCTGATGGGACCTAGTTTTCAATATTTATAAAAAGCTTTACAGGTGATAGCTAATATTGGAGGACAGGAGAGGATCAAAGCTGTTAGAGAATAGAGTTCACACTTCTGCCTGGGAAGTTCAGAGGTCTTCCTCGGAAAGGGTACATGTTCAGTGGTTCTCTAGCATGAGGATGGGATGAGTAGAAGTCAGAGGGATAGCTTTCAATAAAGGTGTGGAGTAACAGTGGGGAGCAAGGATAGAGTGGAGTGGATTTGAGGAGTAACCTGTGTGAACGCAGAGAACTGAGACAGGCTGTGTGTCCCATCTCAAGAGGACTTTGGTACCCAGGTAAAGAAGTGTAGACATTATCTTTGTCAGCACAAGAAAGCAAGCTGTGATGATTTAAAACCAGGAAACAGTGGAATCAGCTGAGCCTTAGGGAAATTAATTCAGCAACAATTTTGAAGTTATGTTACTTCCTGGAATTCATTCAATTGTAAGAAGTGGCTTAGGGTATAAATTAGTTTCTTATGAATATAGATAGAGAACTTATATTTTAAGTCAGTAGTCTCCAATGATTAAATAGTTTTTAAAAAATGTATTAAGATAAAGTCTGTCTGTTCATTCAGTCGTAAGTGTTCAGGACTTTCATTGTCTACAATTGTAAAGATTAGCAAAGCATAGTATGTTTCCTTGAGATTTTAATGAGAAAGAAAAGCATTAATATTATAGTGCAAAGTGATAAAAATTATGTAATGGGTTTGAGGGATGGTAAGTGAATGTTAGGTATGAAGAAGACCATGCGTAAAGATACACAAATATGAAAGTCCATGTTTTATTTCTCTAAAAATAGCAAGTAATATTTGCTTTAATTAACTTCCTTCTCTGTTTTCCTTCTTCCCTAGTAGAAGATGAGACTGAGGCGAGTGTGGAAATAGATGAGGAGCCAAATTTGAAGGGGGCAGATTGGATAGACTGACTTGAAAGGGAATTCTGTTACAAGGCTCTACAAGGTAGAGGGAAGATGAAAGTTTCTGAACTAAGTTAGGCTGAGCAGATGGGACAATTTTGCAAGTCATCTCAGAATGTAAGACTAATTGCATATAGATGGAAAGGGTGAGACTGGAGTTGAAGAGGGATCTGTATGTTCTCATGAGGAGTTATTATGTGGATGGACTGTCTGGTCTCAATTCTTCTTGCTTAACCAGTTTCTCTATTTTTTTTAAAGTCAAGAGATCTGAAGACATGAAGTAACACTTTAGGTATTTTAAGTGGAGGAAAAATGCTCTGTTAACATATATAAATAAGTTTTGTATCATCAACCCAGGCCAGGAAAAGCTAGGTGCCGAAGTCCTAAGAGAATAAAAACGGGCCAGGGAGGTAGTTCATTGGCATAAGTGCCTGCCTGACAAGCACAAAGTCCTGAGTTCGATCCCTGGTACCAAAAAAAAAGAAAAAAAAAAGAAAAGAAAAAGGAAGATACAGATACTCTGAGCCAGACAGAGGATGAAGAGGATGAGTCATTGAGTCATTGTAACAAGGTTAAGTAACAAGTTCAGGTGCAGACAGGAAAACACATTTCAGTTTCTGGGTGGACTTGAGATAAAGGATGTATAGCATAACACAGATCAGGAAAAGAGAGTCTAGCAGGAGAAAAAGGTAATGACAGAAAGGGAAACGATGGTGGAATGTTAGCACCAGGACTTTGGCTGTGACAGTCTGTGTTTTCTGAAGTGTCACACACTACACTTTGGCCCAGAATGATTTCTTTCTTTCTGCCTAAATAGTGTTTAATCCCACAACCTTAGGATGTATCAGAAAAAAATTTAATATTCATTCCTAAAGGATTTTTAGAGCAGAGATGTAATTTTGAAATGTTAGATTAGCTGCTGAATGAGTATATCAGAACACAAAGCTGACTTGTGAGAGCATGCAGTCCCCCGGGACCACCTAGAAATTATGAAAAAGGACCAATGGAGAAGGAGGATTAGCAAGTACTTGTTTTAAATGTTTGGTAAGCTTAAGCATTTTCTCTAGTATAGTTGTCAGTTGTCTAGATCTGAAGATATGAGCCATTGTGTAAGAAAATATAGTCCCTGAACAGCCAGAAGCAAGAAGAAAGAAATATTTAAAAATTATATAAGTGTGGATAATTTTCTAAGTTTGGGTAATTTAATTTATTCCTAAAAACAGTGTTTATGTAATCTGTAAGAATTGTTGTATGTGCTAATTCCTGAATTCTTTTTTTTTTTTTTTTTTTTTGAACCCAGGGATTGAACTCAGGCTTTTGTGCTTGCCAGGCAAGCCCTTATTCTACTGAGCTATCTCCCTGCCTCCCCCCCTTTTTTTTAATATTTAGTACAGGGTCTACAGCGTCTCACTGTGTAGATCGGACTCATAGTGATCTTTCTGTTTACAGCCTCCCAAGTGCTGAGATTACAGGCGTGTGCCATCACTCACAGTCTGAATCACTCTCTCAGTGTGCCCTGCGGGTGGGGCCAGCACAGCAGGCTCTGAGATTGAACCCCTGGTCCCTGAGTCTGCCTGAGCAGGCGCTTTAATCTGCTGAGCTATTTGACCGGCCCAATTCCTGGAATTCTCATTTTTAGTCATTATTAAAAAGTAACTGATGTCTTCAGTACCTTTCCACTCCCTTTAATCATGCCAAACACTAAAATTACATTGTTTCTTTTTATACATTTGCCAAATCATACAAACTGAAGGCAAGCATACATATAGTATCTGTAGTGTTCAGCTACAGGAAGGCACTGGTCACTTAGTAGCCTTAGAGCTCTGGGTCTGAGGCTTCTTAAGGCTTAGGGAATCCGAAAGGGTAACTTGACAGTTACAGAGGGAGATCAGTGCTTAACTTAGGAATTCAGACACTCACAAGAAGCTAGTGTTAGTTATTTTTCTTCACAGAAGCCTCACATAGGCAGAAAAATAGTCATTTAGTGAGGTTTCTCTAATTTGTTATCAGTAGATTAGAATTCTGGATTTAGAATACGCTGCAGAATTTTGACAGACTTTAATTAAATGAGTGCCAACTTTAATTTGTGGAGATACTTCTGTGAGAAAGTTTTTATAAAGCTTACATTTAAGCGTGAAGGAAGATAATAAGCATAAAAGTAAAAATTTCAGGACTGGGAAGATAGCTTAGCGGTCTAAGCACCTGCCTGGCAAGTGTAGTACCTGGGTTCGATCCCCAGTACCACATGCTGTGCTGACCCCAGAACCCCAGATGTGCTATGCGAACCAGCGAAACCAGGCATGGTGCCACATACCTCTAATCCCAGCACTGAGCAGGCTGAGACAGGAGGATGACTGAGTCAGAGCTGCGTAGCAAGACCTTATACCAATTAAATAAATTAATTAAAAAAAAAAAAAAGAATTTCAAAGTGGTGGTAATAAAAGGAAAATAAGCCCATAACATGGTAGAGTATTATGAACCAGAAGTGTTTCAGAATGACTGCTTGAGTGCTGGACATAGTTGAATTGAGGCAATTTATTAATCATTAACACTATATGCCAGCTGTTTTAGAAATGACTGTTACATCAAGAAATCAGCCACATGTTAAAAATACCAGTTTACTTGTAAAACTTCTGTGTGTTTGTATTTGAGCATCTATGTTCATGGCCTATAAAGCAATGCTGCCCTCTGCTGGTAGTCTCTTTAATAGCTTGCCACTTCTGCAACTTTTCTGAGTATATGCAGTATAGTGGGATTTATTTCTGAAATAATAGATACCATTTTTAAATTGTGTTTGAGTAAAAAGTTTCTATCATGAATTCATTTAAAATTTTTACTCAGTTTCAAATAAATGCGTGTCATAGTTTTCTGAGTTCAATAAGCTTATGTTACCAAGAGAAAAGTTAAGAAATGAGACCTTCAGAACTGGAGTAGGACCGGCCAAATACCTCAATGGATTAAAGTGCCTGCAAGCAGGCACAGGGGCCTGGGTTTAGTCTCCTGGCCTATCGTGCTGGCCCCACACCCTGAGCATGCTGAGACAGCAGTTGAGACTGGGCATGGTGGCGCATGCCTGTAATCCCAGCTCTGGCAGGCTATAAACAGGTGGATCACTATGAGTCTGATCTAGTAGTGAGACCCTAAACACCCTGTAAACCCTTTCCTAAAAATCAAAACAAAACAAAACACCAGAAAAAAAAAAGAAGAAGAACTGGAGGTAATGCTAAAAAAATCAGATAGGCAATGTGGATTGCTAATAAATGTGTGGAAATCTTGGTGCTTGAGCTTGTTTTTCATAACTATTAAATCTACCATTCTAAAAAGCTCATATAAATTACAATATCTTTTAAGATAGAAAACAAATTTTAAGAATGTGCTTTTGGATTTGAAATGTCAAGTGATAGTATTTAGGAACAGTAAAATTATATAAAATATTGCATTAAGCATTTTAACCATTTAATAGTAGTATGTTAAATATGTTTAACATACTAGTATTAAATCAATAAATTTTCATTGAGATATGACAAACACAATTCTTGAATATAATATTGCAAATGTACTGTTTAAATATTTGGCCTGTTCTTTTTTTGGGGGGGAGCAGAACTGGGGATTGACCTCAGGATCCTGCGCTTGCCAGGCAAGCGCTTATTCTACTGAGCTCTCTCCCCGGCTCCCTGGCCTGTTCTAACTACTGTTTTTTTAATGTTTTACCTTTCACCATGGTATGTGTTATGTTTAGCTTGCAGATCTTGAATTAAAACATAAAAATCCTTTTATGAATGTGAATTGATAAGAGTTACAAAAGGATCTTCCTGAGATCATAGCATGTGTCGTCTTTGAATTGACAGCTTTTGGTGGTAGACACAAAATATGTGTGCACTTGCGCACTGGACATGAGCAGAAAATTCAAGGAGATCCAATGTATCTATTTGCACGTACCAAAAGTCAATTGAAGCTTAGTAATCAAAGGTGACTTTTAGAGGTGGCTTTGTTTGTTTTACAGATGCCTCACTATGTATAGTGCCTTTTGTGTGGGTACTCTGATTTATTTTCTCTGATTTACTCTGATTAGTTAGCTCTTGGTTAATTTTCTTGTTGCTGAGACAAAATAGCCAACGCCCAAAGTTAAGGGAGGAAAGGTATATTAGGTTCACAGTTGGGGGCTTTGGTCTGTGGTTGGCTGGCTCCAAGGCAGGGCTGTGTGGTAGAGGGGCAGCTCCTCACAGCAGGCAGGAGGTGGCAGAGCAAGTGATAGAGAAGACAGGCGTCTTCCAGTCTCTTACGTTGCATTGAAGCTGCTGAGTTTGATGCCATCCCAGTCAGTGAACTGATTTAGTGATCATCCACTCTTAATTCTAGCATTGTACTCTTAATTCTAGCATTGTACCTTGAGTTAGTCACACACTGAAAAAGCTTCATGTATGACCACATGAGGCTCTGAGGGGACATCTAGACACAAGCCATAAAAGATAAAGACTTTTTTTTTCAGGTGTAGAAAAGGAAAAAAGCCATACCCTCACACCTTTATTTGATTGAATGCTGAGCTTTTAGGATATGCATGGGGTGGGGGTGGTATATATGGGAAAGAAGCAGAACAGGGAGAAGAAAACAGTTTGATTTTTTTATTTTTAAAAATTTTTTTTTCAGTTTTAGCTTTTAGGATGAGTGCTGTTCAGTGATTCTCATTAACTTTCAGTTCATAGCAGCTTCAGCATCATTGCCAAGCAGCTATGATGTTGCATCGTGCTATGACTCAGAGACTCTACAGTTATAAAACTTATCTTGATTATGCTGTTTTAAATGTTTTGTGTAATTTAACTTTAAAATAATTTAAACTTGACATTTTTAACAAATAATTTAAATGTGCTAGTCTTGTCATACTTTTTAATGTATTTTGTCTTTCAGTTTGTAGGTATGATGGAAAAATGTTCATTGATGAATATATTTTGGATTTCTCTTTTTAACTTTGGAATGTGCAATGATTCTATGTGAAAATGAAATCCCAGTGCTCAGATCATTATTCTGTCAGTACTTTAGGCAGTAATGTATAAGACATCAGGAAGAAAGGGCAGAGTTGCAGGGTCTGAACTTTATAACTGCATGCCAGTGCCAGAGATTACTCAGCATCCTAAATAAAGTGTCATCGGTCAGCTGGGGATCAGTACACCCACCCTTAAGTATCATGTTCTTGGAGCAAAGCTTTTGAATCTAGTGGTTCCTTTTTATGTCTTGCTATAACTAAAAGGCATGTTGAGGAAATGTAACTGTGCAACTCTGCTGTAGTTCAACTAATCTGTGTGCTTCACTGGTATGCTCATTGTTTATGTTGCGCTAGCTTGTTGCTTTTTAGAACCATTTAGGTAAATGTGATTCAGCCTTTGATAATTTTAGTGAAAGAATATTTCCTTCATCTGCAGGTGCTGCTGTTTTTTCAAACGAAGGAAAAGGAAAACCATACAACGCCACAAGTGACTGGAGACAGACAGACCATGGGGGAATTACTTAAATGTGCATCTGCTGTCTTCTGATTAAAATCATCTCCATAGTGACCACGTATATTTTCAAAGACTCGCTCTCAGAAACAAATATGTCATACTTTCATACTTCATTTTGTGGTTGTCTTACATTCATATTTTTTTTCATTGTTAACTTTTATAGAAGCTTTAAAGTTTTGTCGAACATGAGTGCTTTGCCCATCAGTGAATGGAATGGACCAATGAGGTGGTATTGATGAATACAGTTCTGTAGGACATTCTTAAGAAGCTCTTCTCTTGTTGTAGTGAGCAGTACAGTATCTTAATTGTCAAGCAATTGTATAGCTAATTTGGTTTTTGTATCTTCTGCAAGAGCAAAAACAAGCAGGAATTTTCTTTCTAGTAGATAATGCAGCAGAGAAAAGAGCTCCCCAAATATTTAAAAATGAAAAAGGCTGTTCATATTTTGTGACATCTGCATTGATTTCAGTATTCCTGATGGTACTGTTATTCATGAGTCATTCTGACATTGTTGCTGTGGAATCATGGTACAGTCGCTGCCCAGAGGTACTGAGGAGACAGCTCTGGGGCTTGGTGGATGGTGGTGAGGATGAGTCACAGGCTGTGTGGGAGACGCAGACCCTGCTTTTGTTGCACCACTGTGTGAAGTACAGTGCTACAGAAGTGGCAAAAGTGCTTATTTTTTAAAAATGAAAAAAATATTTGTATAATGTAACTTTATGCTTCCAGACAGTAATGTATGTTAAATAGCAAGAAATGAACTCATTGAAAAGTGATATATGGTGGAGTTTTTTTTTTTTAATACCTAAGGAAAATAAATAAATGTGAATCTTGTTGCAAGGTATTAGTTTAAAACCAGAGAGATCTCACTGAAACCTACTGCTGAGTAATTACATTTCCCTTAACAAAAACTTTGGATGTGCCATGCAATGGTGTGTTTATATTTTGTTCTTTGATTAAAAGAAGGACCCCCCAGCAATAAAACTGGGTCATTCTGTTGCCCTTTGTACTCATTATTCTCTTGTATTCAACTTTGCTAGTTATCTAGAATTTTCCTACTCTTTAGTGTAATTGTAGTGACTGAAAAATTTTTTGGAGAGGATGGGGTAGGCACTTTGCCTCCATAGTCTTTCAAAGTGCCTGCATATGCACAGCACACAGTTCTGTAAAAGAGGAAGCCATTCCACTTTTCAAGCATGCTTTGTTTTAAGCCATAAAGACACGGATGTACTTTTGTCACATTCTGCTAGCCAGAATTTTCAAGAAAGAACAAAAAGACTGACTGGAAAGAGAATTGTTTTGATCAAATCTCATCATGTTCATCTTCCATTTACAAAATGTTACTTCTTCCACGCATCTGTTATTGTCTTTGTGTACCTCCAAGTATGCTTATTTATTTTTATTGCCTCAAGGTAACATTTAAAATGTGTATTAAAGTAAATGAATCACAGTTTTTTCATCATGACATTTACAGGGATTTAATTGTACTTTGTAATTTATTTTTCTTACTAGCCAAAAGTTCAGTGCATTGTTCTTGATGAAATAGACACCCATGTGAGCACTGTAATCAGGACACTGTTTATAATTGTTGCTCTGAATCCTATGAGTGATTTTTTCTTCATTTTCAAGACCTACACTCACCCTAGCAAGTACTCACTATATAATTTGGGCCGTTGTTTCCATGCTATGTATTTGTACACTGTCAGTGTCTTAAACTACAGGAGCTATATACTGAGTTTTTGTTTGCTTTGAGCAAGGTAGATGGATGTTTTGGCCATTATAATGTGAAACCACTTCTTTCTTTACAGTATTTGACCAAATTTGTGTGTCTATGATATTTGTAAATACATGCTATGTCTGTATTTCTTATCATAAGCCTATTTAGTTTTATTCTCAGTAGGGTTTTTCAGACTGTACAGTGTTTATATGATCTGAACTCCTTATACATAAGAAGGTGTGTATATTAATCCAGTTATGGACTTAAATATTTTAAAAGTATAAATACCCTTATTTGCTGCAAAGACCAGTGTGTAGACATTTGCTTTTTAGCAATATTTTTAAGTGCTCCATTTTAATGCCAAGGAGTAAGTCTTTTGGCAACACAAACTGGTCAATAATAGGTAATGCAGGTATGTTCAGGTTAGGCCAACAATGTTCTGCATTTTTATGCTTCTTTTCTGTCAACACTAATGAAGTCAACATTGCCTGAATGTCTGAATAATGAAACACATCCCTGTTTAAAGTATGTAACTGAAAAAGAAATAAAAAATAAAGGTAGTTTTTCTAAACCTGCTCTTTCCCCTTTCATCTAAGTATGGGTAATACCATTCACTATGGTAATAATTGTAATAATTCAGTTCATATAGACTATTATATATGAGAAGCAGAGGTAAAGGAATATGCTTTTGGTTACCTTGTTAGTTTGGTTTCATTTGGTTTAGTTTGGCTTTTCTTTGTGGGAACACATATCAGGAGAGACCGAAGATGTCTTTGTTTTCTTTTTTAAAAGTTTCTAAACTACTTAATAGAGCAATTAGGTAACACTATCTTATAATAAACTAAGATAAACAATTTTATTCCATTCTGAAAACAAAATCTTCTGTATTTTCAAAAACAGCATTACTAATCCAATTTTAGGTGAACAACTTTAAAATCATTGCAGATAGCCCATATTTGCAATAGTAACTCATCTTTTCATTGTGGTGCGTCCTTTAAGAAATTTCTCCAGATGACCTTAGTGGTGTACTGTTTGTAGGTAGGTAAATCAAAGCAGCACATAGCAGTATATTCATTAGATACCAGGGACATGGTGGTACACGCCTGTAATCCCTTACTATTGAAGAAGCTGAGTTAAAAGGATTGAAAGTTTAAGCTCATCCTTAGCTACTTGGTGACTTACCAAGACCCTCTCTCAAAAAATACTAAATAAACTATTTACTATTTGAGGTTGAGGATATAGCTTAGTGAGAAGTCTCTGAGTTCAGTCCCCAGTAACACTACCCAAAAAGTAGACATCTGAAGATCACACAAACCTTTTTAAGGTCTAATTTGGAAAAATTGTAGTTTGAGTTTCATTTAAGTTTTAATTGCATTCAAGTGTGGCTGAGTAAAAGAAGATACATAATGTCGTTTAACTGCGGGGTCCAGTGCTAAAATTGGCTTCAGGCATGTTAGTCTTTGTTGAGATAGGAAGCTGTCCTTTCCTGCATTTCTTGGTTTTGCATTTTCCTGTGCTTCTTTCACTTTCCATGTAAATGATAAAATGGCCTCAGAAGCCTGAAACATTTTGCAACAGAAGAACAGCCATTTTTTCTTAGCAGTTCCAGCAAAATTCCAGTACTGCGATTTTTTTCCCCATTGGTTACCATTCCCACCACTAAGACAATTAATACGGCAAAGGGAATGTTATTTTCTCAAAAGATTAGACATCATAGATCCTCCTTTAAAATTTACTTAGAATGAGAAATGAGATTGAAGAGGCTTCACCCAGAAGTAAAGGATATTTTAACCAAAAGGAGGATGAATATTCATCAGGACAAAAAAATAGAAAGTGCAACTATTTTATATTTACACAGTGAGAAAAAAAATTCATAAATATTAGTGAAATTCAATATATATTAATACTTGAATGCATTTTATAATACCAGCCCATTATATTAAGAATTCAATTATTTTGAAGCAGTAATATTTAATTTTAACAGTAAAATGGTATTTGAATTAATGGGCAATTTCCTCTGGTTTAGTATTGAGGTCCAAAAATGCAACAGAAACTATAGTTAAGTTTGGGAAATATGTCTGCTGCAAATTTGTGTGAGGATGGAGATCATGTGTCCTTAAACTTACGCCATAAGAATTGTGTAACCTGACATTACTGTGTTTCATACAACACAAGTTACCACTGTGTCACGTGAAGGTGCTGTTGTGCTTGAGAACGTCAGTGTCGGATTTATGAAGAAATGTCAAGTCTGCTGCAAAAAGCAAATTTCCCAACCCATCCAATATTCAGAAATAGCAATTGAATGTGATTTTTTTCTCCTTTATAAAATATTCAGTCTTGTTCCAAGGCAAAAATTAATACAACTGCCCATGTCATCAAAATGTTGTGTAGTTGGGTAAGTGGGAATATTCAGCTTGATTGCTAATAAAATTGAACAGTTTGATGGTTGTTAATTTAAATTTAATCCAGTATGTAACAGTTTCAGATATTTTGAAATATTTTTGTCACAAAATGCCTATTTATAGCACAATATGTTAAAATTTTGTAGATTTGTCCAGCTTTGTGTGTGTGTGTGTGTGTGTGTGTGTGTGTGTGTGTGTGTGTATTTCCTATTTCACCTATATTTCGGCCACCATGAATTGCAAAACATCTTAGAAGATTTGACTTCGGGTTTTACTGAATTGGTATTTTCTCAACTTCTTTAAAAATACTGTTTAAAAATATTGTAGGGCCACCCACATAGCTCAGTAAAGTGCCTCTTTAGGCCAACGCAGGCACCAGGGTTTGATCCCCACAGTGCCATGCCAGCCTTGCTCCTGGGCATGCTGAGATGACCATTGAGACTGGGTGTGGTTGTGTGTGTCTAAAATCCCAGCAGTGGGGAGGCTGAAGACAGGAGAATCACGAGTCTGATCTGTGCAGTGAGACCCTGTAGACCTTGTACTAAATACATAAAAGAATAATAATAAATATATAAAAATATTGTAGAGTGTTCTTAAAATCTCATTTAGGTCTTAGTGTTGATTCCTTCAGTAAACAACAATTGGGCAGGATTGGTGACATCTGCCAGCTCATCAAAAGCCAAGAAAAACTACTTGAAATCTTTCTCATGTTTTTAAATTGATAGTTGATGGCACCATAGTGACCTAATGTCTTCAAGTAACTGTTTCTATGTAGTAGTCATAAACAAGTTTGTTTTCTGTGGACACAACTTTGTGGCTGCTGGAAGAAAACACATGTAATTCAAACACACCATTAGCGAATAGCTTTCTTTGGCTACCCAACCACTTAGTTAACTTTGCAGCTTTATTCTCACTTTTCTAAGTGGGTAAGTAAATTATGCTGTCATGAGATCATATGTTTTAGCTGTCAGTTGTTCTAACTTGTATTCCTTGTATTTGGAAGTACTGTGACTAGCACTTACTCTAGTAATGTTGACATAAATTCTTGCAGCACAGCTAAAGTATGATTGCATAGTAAACACAGTTCTTTGGCATGTGCTTGTATAACCAAATAGTCCACATTACGTTGTGCCTTCACAGTACAGCACTATGATGTGAATGTGCATGAATAACATGCACTATACAAATAAAATATCTGCCTGACAATATTGTGCCACTTGAAGTACTGTTGTGTCTTCACTGAGATTGGTAATGCATTGAGCAGCATTATGGAGCAGTGACCACGTATGGTCTTTATCAGAACTATTGAGCTCTGCTTTTGGGGCCTGCAGCCACAGACAGTATGGAAAGAAATGAGTATGGCTATGTTCCAGTGGAATTTTCTAGGCACTGGTTTGTATTTCATGCAGTTTTTATGTGTCATGAAATACATTTTTTAATGAGTCATACTTTTGATTGTTTCCAACCATTTAAAAACAAATACCATTCACGATTCATGAGCTGACCAAATGTAGGAAGTGGGCTGGATTTGTTTTGCAGACCACAGTTGGCAATCTGTTCTAGGCGTCACCAAACAGATGTCAATATATAAAGGAAATTACCTCTAATTGAATGAAATTACTTAGCAAAAAATCACCCTTCTTCCCTGTCATAAAAGGAACATTTTGAAATAATACCAAGATTTACAGTACTTAATATACCACCGTACTTATGGGAGTTATAAATGAAGCAGATAAAATAAATCTGACTCCCATATGAACTTGGGTGTTGTGACAGTGTGGTCTTGCAACATGAATTGGGATCAGACAGATGCAGCCTGAAACTACGCTTGTTCACTTGTGGAAACTGGCAAGTTATTTGACTTCTTCGCTTTTTTCTCCCCTCAAGTTGGAGATAATGTCTCCACTGCAGCATGTTTGTGACGATAAGCAAAAATCTTTATAATGTATTAAATAGTATACTGAAATGTTGCCATCCAAATTTATTAGCAAGTTCTGGCTCCTGGATGAGAAATCTTTCATGGCCAAGACTATACTTACACTGAGTACTTAATTCGCAAAGTCAATTTGGTAAAATAAGGCTAGCTTCTTTGGTCCACATTTCAAGTAAAAAAATGGCTCTGAGTTAGGAGTTACACAGAGTTATTGGTGGTTTGGGTAACTATGATTCTCAGCTATTAGGAAAAGGAAAGGTGGCCAAAAGGGCAGAAGACTGGAGAAGGAGGGCATGAATCAACGCTGGGACACAGTGCTGAGGATGGAGACTGCAGTCCTGCAGGTTGATACATCTACATGGTATAGAAATTGTGCTTGTACTTGCCTTATCGGCTGTATGAGCTGGCAGGCCATATGTATGACCTGGGGCAAGTTGCTAATCTTTCTAAGCACTATTTTCTTTCAAGAAGATAATAATGTAACTCCTTTCATAGGAGTTTTGGTGAGGAAGCTATGATATGTCAGTTGTAGGAAAGTTCCTGACTTACTGCAGGTACTCACCAAATGATAGGCTATTTTTGACTGTTATTGAAGCCAAGGAAAAGGTGATGTAGAAACACTGATGACGCATTTTGTCAGTGTGCAACTCTGGTATGTGTTTATAGTATTCACATCTCTAAAAGAGATGTTTGTAGTAAACAACAAATCAATGAGGAAATTGAGTTTATTTTGTGAAAATAGAAAAAGATGTCTGTGAGATGGTATTGGTTGCACTATGGAGTTGGTAAATGTTTCTTCTAGTCTTTGTCCTCTTCCTCCAGTTCATCAGTGGCACCATAGCCTCAGAGAAAGATTCCTTATGTAAGGGACAAAGAGCTAACTAGCTGTGTCACTCTCTATTTTGGGGGCTTGACTTCATCTCTGTAGGGAAGCACTTCTTTGGAGAAATTTAAGTGACTCTGAAGGTGATTCCCTTAGTCTTTGTCATCTTCATAGGCTTTGGATAAAATGATAGGTGTGGGAGATATACTTGTTTGATTTTGCACCCCTGGCTTACATCTGAGTGAAACCCCAAAGCCAATGCACTCAGGTGGGGCTGTTGGAGGTGACTAGACCATGGATATGGGATGCTGGATTTGTCTACTTTTTGATTTAGCATAGTTTTGGAGGTGGATAATGGGTTTACTGAACCATAAGGACACACCTGGGTGCGGGTGACACCAGGCTTGGACCCTAGATGGAATAAGAGAGACAGAAGAAAGACTTTTTGCTTTCTGCCTGTCTCCTCATGAAGTGTTTCTCCTCTAGTGTGCCCCTCTGCCATATTGCCCTGCCTTGGAACTGTTAACTGTGGACTGAAACCTTTACAAACTGTGAGCTAAAATGGACCTTTTCTCCTCTAACTTGTGGGTGTCAGGTATTTTATCCTAGCAACAAGGAAGTAACCAAGACACTTCTCATACTTAGGCCCACATCTGCTCAGTTCTTTCCTCAGTAAAAAAAAAACCTCTCAAATGGTAAGACGTAAGTAGAACAGCCTCCTTGATTCTGTTGTCCTTTCCAGCCATTCCTCTTCCTCTTTTCCTTCTCCTATAGTATTGCAAGACTGAATTGCCTTAGTAACATGACCACTGTATGACCTCCAAGGCTCTGCCCTCCACAGTCTTGGAAGCCAAAATTAGGATGGTAAGTGCTCTATCATGCCACATCATTTGAAATTAAGTTTTTGTGTCTTGTGAACACATGTATGTAATTATGTATACATATAAGGAAAAACTGTTAGAAGTCAGATAATATGTTTATTGGCTAATGCTCAGTCAGTTATAGACTTTTTTTAATAGGACAGTAAGTAAAAGCTTCAGAACCCTAAGAGACAGATGTAGTCAGTGAGGCTTTTGTTTTACTTAAAATAATACAAAATGATTATTAGATATTATCACTAGTTTCACAGTTCTTTGCTATGATTTCTTTCCTTAACTTGTATCAAAAGCATATTTTGGCCTTCACGTTTTTCTCCCATTAGGCTACGGAAAAGTAAATTTCCTCTGTTCTCTATTTGGAATAGACAAACATGAAAGCATTTCAAGGTTTTCATGGTGCAGGAAAAAATAAAATGGAAAACTGTTGTGTGATTCTGGTTGTGGAATCCCTCTGAACAATAGATGACTAGGTCCCAGAAGGAGGAACAGTTGTTCGGCTAAAGATGGCAGGCATTGTGCCATCTTACAGGACCAAATTGGCAGGATGGAGAGCACAAACTTTGACTTGTTAACATGTAGTAGTAATTATTGGTGTTTTTAATAGTGTGATCATGAATGAATTTTGTTTTAGATCTTTTCAGTACTTTTCCAATGAAAATTTGAAACCAATGAAAAAGTGAAGAAACAGATTGTTTGGATCTTCTGTTCAAGAAAGTTGGCTGAAAAGGAAGAGAGAGGAAAAAGTGAATGGGGAGCAGGAATAAGGTGTGTGGGGCAGGGGTGGAGGACCTTGGCTGTGTTGGTCTACTGAGCAATCATTTGAAATAGTTTCATTATTGATATTTCCTACTCACTGTTTTGAGTTTTACTTCAAGCACTGTATGAAGTTACTGACATAAAATGATTAAATAATAAACTTGTATTAAAATGAAAAAAAAATTTTCCCCTCTGCTGTAAGAATCCACTTTCAAAACCTTTTTATATAATAAATGTTTCATAAGCCCATTCATTATTCTGTTAAAAAGAGTCTGCCATTATATATTATGCATCTAGTGATATTTCATGAGTGTTTCATGTTAATAAGTATACATTGTTTTTGGTATAGATGTGAAACTCTAATTATCTCAATATCTAAAAATTCAGGGGGGCTGGGGAGATAGCTCAGTAGAATAAGTGCTTGCCTGGCAAGCACAGGGTCCTGAGTTCAATCCCCGGTACTGAAAAAAAAAAAAAAAACAAAAAAACCTTTGAGATATATGTACACCATATTGCAATTTCTAAGTATCTAAACAGACTATAGACAAAAAAATCGTACTTTTTAAAATCAGGTGTTAACCAAAATAAAAACAATAGAAATTCATAAAGTTCTCTTCCAGCTGGTTTTGTTAAATAAAAATAACTAAAATAGGAAAATGATTCATATTCCTTTGTTATGCATCAATTGATTAGAATACACATTTAAAATTTTATCAAGCAAATTTTGTCTTAGCTAAGGGTTAAGTCTATAGGTTGATCTAGAAAAAAATGAATAAATTCTTACTTGCACTGAAGTTTCATAGCCAGTCATTATCTTTCCTTTTCTCTCCTTAGCCAACCTGTCATCAATTCTTGTTTCTTGTTCTTGTTCTTGTTATTATTATTGGTGGGACTGGGGTTTGAACTCAGGCCCTTGCGCTTGCCAGGCAAGTGCTTATTCTACTGAGCCGGACCCTGTTGTTATTGAAGTATGTGCCATGTCCTCCCACGCAGTTGTTCATTCTCAGTGTCACCTTCTGCACCAGGGCTTCTGGATTCTTGTAGTAGCCTCCAACTCGGTGGTTCCTCAGTCAGGCGTGCGAGCACGCAGCTGTGGGCTCAGCGAGGAGGTGGGAGGCATGCTTGAGCTGCAAAGTGAAAGCCCAGCTGGGGCAATATCGCAAGACTTTGTCTCAACAAAAACAAGCAGAAAATCTCCGTTTCTCAAAATGTGACTCCACTCCAACAGCACTCTCACTGTCATTTTAGTGTAAGGACTCTTCAATCGGTATTTTGATGAATCCTTCCAATGATTCTGATGCTTCCTAAAATTTCAGAACATCTATTTAAAGCTGCCATATTTTAGTTCCTTAAATCTCTTTATTGAAATTTGCATCTTCGGGGGCCTGCACTCTAGTTACGGTGTCTTACAGACTGCAATCAGATGCTGACTGGGCTTATGATCATCCTCAGGCCTGATTGGAGAGATGCACGTGTGTGTGTGTGTGTGTGCGTGTGCGTGCATGCGCGCCCACCTGCACACGTGCAGGGTCTCACTATGCAGCTTGGATTCATAGTGCTTCTCCTGTTTTCTGCCTCCCTAGCGCTGGGATTACAGGCGTGCACCACCATATCCAGACTCCATTGCTGGCTTAGGGTGCCCAGCGGCAGAATGGGTGTGTCATTCGGTGCCAGGGATTAAACCCTGGCCCGTTTTGCAGGATTATATTCATTACAAGCAAGTCATACTTATAGTGCATACTCAGAGCAGGGAATTGCGCACAGGTATGATAGCCCAAGGCAGGGGGCTCTGAGTGTCATTGCAAAAGTGGCTTATCACATAGGAAGTAGATACCAGACAGGAGGGAAGGCCAAAGAGGAAATGACACAGTCAAAGAGTGTGGGGAAATGGGAGGGACCAAATGCAAACTTCAGGCGTAGGAGGAATACCTCCATCAAAAGGTGTTGACAAGAAAGGGTTAAAGGGGCTGGGGATATAGCTCAGTAGCATAAGTGCTTTCCTGGTAAGTGCAAGGGCCTGAGTTCAATACCCGGTTCTGCCAAAAAAAAAAGGGGGGGGGTTACAAATGTGCCCCAAATCTAAAATACTATAATTTTGAGTATTTCTCAATTGGCTTTATGAACAGTAATGCTTGAACATATCAGATGAACCTGAAAATACAGAAATACCTCCTTTCTTGAGGATAATTGATGGGGGGAGGTGGCAGGAAGTCACTTAAGTGAATCTGAATAAAGTATAAACCATTATTTTAGAGTAAACAGGGACTTTGGTAGGTCTCAAAAAAAAAGAACCATAGAGTTTTAAAAATATTTTTTTTTTAAAAGCAGGTTTAAATTATAGTTGGAAGTATTTGTGCATCAAAGGGAGTTGTGGTTTTTGTAGTAATATTTCTACAAAGTTGTATGGTGGCAAAACATAACATTTTTTACTTTGGTTTTATAGGTTTCTTATAAATTAAATGTTTTGTAAAGCTGTGGAAGGGAATTATTTTAACTGATGTTTAATGTAAACCTCTTTACTTGGAGTATTGAGTATTGGAGTGAATTCTTGAGTATGGTTTTTGGGAGGGCTAAATGAGCCCTCCAGTGCTGTCCTGCCTATCAATACCAAACGCTCTGGCACTGAAATGTGAGCAAAGCAGAAAGATGTGGAGGCCGCCAACACTTGGAAGAAGGGCTGGCCAGGGCAGCTTACCCATTCATAGGCTTCAAGTCTAGTTTTGCTGTTGAAGCTTCATGGAAAGAATAATCCTTGCAATTGATGTTGGGAGCAGATAAAATGAGACTTTATCAGAAGGAAGTATTGATCAATGGAAGTGTGTTAGACTGGAAAAATGATTTGTGTTACTGATTCAGTTGAGACAGATAAAAAATTGCATTTTTATTACATTTAAATATAATACATTCATCTGCTTCATTGCAATTATACATGTATCCTCTAATTTATAATAAAATAGGTATTATAAATATTTAACATTATTTAAATTGTGGCTCTGGCAATATTTAGTGACATTTAAAAAATCTATTGATTTTATAGCATCTGCCCTTCACATCTCTACACTAAATGTGTTTATGAAGCTTGCAGCTCTTTCTCCTGTTAAAGGAATCTAAGTGGCACCTGTAATCCAGCTTAGCAGTGACGGGCAGTTAACTCATGAGAGGTTTTCAAGATCTTTCTCAATGAGCAAACTACATCTAAATTGCAGTGATGCCCTGAACTCCTCTTCATTTACTTTTCACCAAATTGAATGCAACATAATCATTTGTCCTAAAAAGTACTCTTTTCTTCAGCTGAAAACTGCCTGGAGACTGTAGAATATGAGCCTTTTATTTAACTACTCAAAAATGTATAAGTGAACGAGTCTGGCATTCTCATGTGAACTGGTACTGTAGGCTTCAGGTTCTTTTTGGCTTAAGTAAAATTTGTGTAAAAATATGATTCCAAGTCCACTTGTAGAAGGCTGAAACTTAAGGACTACAATGAATCTAATAAACCTTTGTCTTTTAATGGAAAGTCTATTTTCATGATGTATGTATAAATTGATTAGGAAAATAAATTTTTTATTAACTTTGGCCACAAAAGGAATTTTTAAATTTCAGTTTTATTTTGTTGGTACATGTTTGTGGGACACGAAGTTTACATTCATCTTGAATAGGTACATGTATATGATACAACTTGTTTATTTTTTAATCCTCTTCCCTTTCCCATGACCCTCCTTCCCTCCATCTCTAAATTCATTCTTCTCATTTATATTCTGTTACTGTTCCTAGCTCATGTTTAAGACATACAGTGTCTTAGGTAGGTGTTTGGTAGCTCTGTGTGGCAAATACTAATTCTTTTTACTTCCCCATGACTCTTGGGGCCATCAGACATCAACATATTTTTCACAGTTTTTCAATCATGCCTTGAATTAAAAACACTGGCCCTCAAGTAAAGGAGACCAAATTTTATACTGAAGTAAAGTTCTATAATTTTCTTCAATTATAGAACTTACATTTTTTGGAAATGTATTATATTATTTTAGAATGTAAATAGCTAATGGAATCCTACTCTCTCCTAGTGTGAAGACTTTGGGACCAATGACTAAAAATTATGTATTTGAATTAATGGCATATTGCAGCAATGTGATTCCTCCCTGATGCCAGGTATCTTTGAAGTTTGTGGTTTCAGTCAATCAAATCTTTTGTAATTCACATCCACAGTGTCTGTGACATTTGCAGTAAGTCTCTTGTGATTGGATCCAAGGGTCTCAGGAAGTACTGTTCATACATAACTTCTCTGGGTGCATCTGCTATGTGGGGATTTTTAACGTCTTTTGATTTATTAATCCAGAGAGCAATATGTCCAAAGATACAAATACAAGTAGAACAGTGGTTATACAAGGCAAGGAAAGGCAGCTTCTGATGTTCAACATTTTGTACATGCTGGCTAAAAATGTTTTATGCTTATATAAATGTATATACACATACACACAAATACACTTCAGATGTGCTGTTTTGTACCTAGCCTTTTAATTTAAGATAGTTTTAAAAGACTCTAAAACTTGTTCAGAATATATATATATATATATATATATATATATATATATATATATATATATATATATACATATCCAGAAAATACAGTAATTGGAAAAATTCCTAGAATTGGAGTAGTTGCTGGATCAAAGGGCATGCGCTTTTGATTTATATAGAATTTATTTATTTATTTATTTTTGGCACCAGGAATTGAACTCCAGACCTCATGCTTGCTAGGCAGGTGCAGTACTGCTAAGCTACATTCCCAGCCCTGGAATTTACTTTGATAGGAGTGTGATACACATCTGAATTGATCCATTTCCAGATGGATGCTAATTTCTGCTATTTTTTGTTTATTTTATTTACTAGTTTTATGGAGAAGTTTGAACTGTTATCTGCTTTTTAATTTTTTTAATTTTTAATTTTTTCCATAATTTTATTGATAAACAAAATTTATTGATAAACCCTCTATTCATTAAGAGAATGTAACTATATATCTATCCTAACCACTTTAAATACACAGATACAAAATGGATATTCATCTGTATCCCCTTTTTTTGTTAAGTTCCGTTATTTGAATATTATAGGTGTGTTAACTCAGCAAAATAATCTAAAAGAGTTCAGTAGTCCATAATAGTATTGGGTCTTCTGCTTCACTGGCAATGTCAGAAATTGTTGACCTGAGTCCCCTACACCTCAACAAAAGAGCATGATTTTACTTCTTATATTTCATTTTTTACACTTTTCTTCTGGGTGGTTAAGACCTAGGTAAAGCAGGACCTATGCAACAAGAGTTGTAGCTTTTGGGTCTGATAAGGTCAGTGAAATCCCCTCAGGATTTATCCTGAGATCCTGTACCTCAGATTGTTTGTCGGTGTCAGTCATGTGGATGAGTCATGGCCATTGCTTGGCCAATGTGCTCTCTGTGAAAGCCTGAGAGAATGTTTTCTCTCCATGTGACTCTCCTTAGGCACACTCTACATCATTGATCACTTTCCTCTTTGACCCCATAATCACCTTGATTAGAAAATTCGGGACACTGCCAAGTTACATGATGTTACAGTACAAGTTCTCATATGTCCTGAGACTTAATTGACCTTGGAAGGCTAGGGCCAAAATGTTGGCTTTCCTTGCAGCCATCCTTTTCATCTAATTTTGGTCTACAAACTTAGGTTGTTAACCATCCAGAAGACAAGCTTATTGCTATTACCATACAACTTAGGCTGTTAAGCTTAACCTCACTATCTGTCTGAATATCAAACATCCTAGGCATAATGTGGAACAGGTATTTTTCATCAAATATTGATATGTTGAACTTTAAGTCCCTACAGAATATGATAAAAAACATTTAGAAATTAGAATATATTTTAAAGATAGGCATAAAGAATTATATACTTCTTATGTTTACACGTAAGTCCAAAAATCTCACCATATACAACCTAGAAGCAGGACAGTCCCACAATATTCCTTCTCCTGTCTTTTGCTTTCATTCATCACCCCCTTCTTTTTGAACAACATCTACCTGAGAGACTTCATAGCAGCAACTGGCATGTCATGACAAGAAGCCCGTATTCAGGAGACCAGAATGACAGGCACTCCAAGCATGAAACTAGTATTACAGATTACCATCTGCACTGCAGTTTCTTAGTTCACAGGTATCAATATATATATATAGTTAGTCAGGGTGAGAATCTTTCCAATTAACTACTAGATTAAAAAATCTTCTGGAGAGTCTCAGGATCATTGCCTTGCCCATCTACATATAACTGTATGTCTTGACATTGTCATATTTCATAACTCTTCTCCTTTCCCTCTCTTGATTAGTTAGTCCTTGAGATCCTGCTTCCCTTTTTTCTTGTATTATACCTTTCTATTTGTATTTCTTCTTTTGAGTTCTTATACTAGGAAAACTATATGATATTTACACATGTGTGTCTGCTTTATTTCACTTATGAGTATATGTTCAAGTGACATCCACTTCAATATAAAGGCTTTGACTTTATCATTCTTAATAGCTGAATAATACTGCATTGTGTAAAAATACCACATCTTTTTCAATGATTACTGAGGTGATGGACATCTTGGTTGTTTCCAAGATTTGGCTATCACAAATTGTGCTGCTATAAACAAAGGCACACATATATCACTATGATATATGATGTTTTCAGATCGTCTGGGAAAATTCCCAGTAGAGGAATAGCTGGTTGAAATGGAATTTCCAGTCCAACTTTTCTAAGGAGTCTCCATACTGATTTCCATAACGGTTGTACCAGTCTACATTCCCACCAGCAGTGGAGAAGGGTTCCTTTTTCCCCACAGCCTCTCCAACATTTGTTGTTGGGTGATTTCTTTATGATAGCCATTCT
>NW_004524616.1:14916332-14949314 GCF_000260255.1 Octodon degus | reverse complement strand
CTCCACACACTCACCGGACCTGGGCTAGGACTGGGTCTGGGGTTCCTGGAAGTCGGCAGAAATTCCTACTGGGCGGGAGGGGTGGGGGGCGGCCCGAGGGGGCGGGAGAGGGTCCGGCCCATGCTGCGCCTGGGCTGGGACTGGTCCCGCCGGTGCAGGGTAGCAGGAAGCTCTCCACACACTCACTGGACCTGGGCTAGGACTGATCTTATCTGCTTTTTAAAAGTGTGCTTTCTTTATAATATTTTTTGCAGAAGGAATTGAATTTTTTCTTGAACTACAGTAAAGATTGTGAGTGATTTATTGTGCAAGTGTTCTAGAGGAGGCACAAATATTTCTAATGAATTTTAATCTGATATCAAAGCCATGTCTTGCAATATTAGTAGTACATGAAACCAAATTTTACATGATCATTGGAACCTGTGGTTCTTCTCCCTTTCTTACTATGAGATTATGGGTGATCATCTCTCATCAACAAGGGAAGCTATGAAAGAGATTATCATCTACAGAGGAGGAAGAGAACAAGATGGAAGAATCCTTCACTTCAAATGAGAATAGAGAGGCATGTAAAATGTGGGAAACTGCAAAATTTTGCAGAAAATCACTACATGAATAAAGCTGTGGCAATGCAAATGATGAATCTTTTAAAACAATGCAGCATCTTCATATAGCCTTCTCTATAACTTTGTTTTCTGTCTGTAACATTGTTGGATTTAAGGTCCACTTGCTTAATCAGGATGATCTCATCTTGAGATCCTTGACTTAATGTATTTGCAAAGCCCCCTTCCCCCTAAGATCACATTCCCAAGTTCTGGGAGCGAGTATTCAACCCGCTACACTTACAAAAACACATATTGGATGACATTCAGATAGTAACACATGTCTGTCAATAATAAGATGATATACAGGAAGTTTTAACCTGAGATTTATGTGACATTATCAGGAAGGTAGCTGTAATCTCACCTTTTCTTTGCCCACTGAGCTTAAGTATGACAGTGACCTGGTTTTTAGTAACATCCCAGATTTTTCAAGGAAGAAAAAGTTTGCAAATTTTGCAGTTGTACAGCTAAGCTTCATTTTCTGCAACTTCATAAGCAAGGAGTAATAGTAATAACTTAATGGATGCTCAAGATTTTTGAATGAATAACAAAGGAAGTTAGTCAGGCTGCCTGGGTTCATATAGAACTAAGAACTAAGGTTTTCAACCCCAGGTCATTGTAACTCCAGAGCCAGCTTCAAATGCAAGATTGCTATTTATATTCTAATGCTCCATTGGAAAGTAATCACTTAAAGCTGGATTTATGTTGCCATATGTGCAAGTTTAATAAAAACTCAATTAGCAATATCTATGGAATCATCTGATGCCTCAAAATAGTACAGAGAAACCAAACAAGTTTCTTTACTTGAGGACCAATTACTTCATTAAAGAGTTTGCAAAGTATTTTATTAATACAATTGTTTTTGTTTTTTGGTTAAAAGAGTTGCTTGCCATTTAAATTTTAATGTCTCTATGCATCACATAATTCCTGTATGCTGCAAAGCATTGGAAATAACCTTGCTCAGTTGAAAAGGTATAGGAGGAACAACGGGAGAAAAATATGGAAAACAGTAAATGAGGAACAGTGGAAGGAAAAATTTAAATTATGCTGCGCAGCCTAAAGCCAGAAAACATTTCAGTTCCCCTTCCATGAAACTGGTCTGACCTTCACAGTTGTGAAATAACAGCAAATATTATTTCCCTGGTAAGTGTACTGCATTTTAGGCTGGTAGTTAAGCAGAATACTCAGCATGAATAAGTATAGTTGGAAATTGTCAGGGACCATTTCTATGAAGAGTGCATGTTAAGCAGTAATATAAATGTAGGCGCTTACAGCAAAATGATATAAAGGTCAGACTTGTCTAAGAGAGACTTCTAGGTAAACAATTGGGTTGAAAAACTGATTCTTATTTTGCTTTAATAGTTGGTAATGCACGGGGGCTGAGGTAATATGTTTCAGTTCAGTGCATGTAGCATTATCTTGTGCTTGATTCAGCAGAAATGTGTCTGACTTCTGTAGGACTGTGAAAAATGACTGAATTCCCATGTCCTGAATCTGAAATTAATGACTAAAAACATTATCAGCAAGGTAAGTTGTCAAAAAAATAGTTCAGGTACTTTATCTAGAAATGGTATGTTTTTCCTAAGATAAACACTGAGGATTTTATGGCATAGTTTAGGGAGAGAGATTTATGCAGCTTTGAATTTAACTACAGGGTTAGCTACAATCAACTGGAAAAAAAGAATCAGCAGTGCTTACTTTTTCAGTCTCCTGATTGATTCTCCTGAATTTGAAGGACTGTGTTAGGAAGGGGCCTGATTTTAATTGAGAAGCCTGGCTGTGAGTACAAGATTGTAGGAGCTGGAGATGCCTAAAAATATCTAGACTAGTGCATGGCTTTCACCTTTGGGCTTATTTAATTGGTTCATAAATTGTTTAATTTGTCATTTACTGAATTCATACATTTATTGAACATACATTGAGTCTTAAGTAGATCATAGCCATTTTTTAGGACAGTGATTATAGCAGCGCAGTTCCTACTTTCGAGGTTGTTTAGAGAGATGTGCATGGAGAAACAAGGGGGACACCACTGAGAACTCTGAGTGGTCAGGGCATGCTGGGGTTGTGAGGGAGTCCCACACGGGGAAGAATTAGCACAAGTGTGTTGGAGGAGGCACAGTTTGAGGAAGAAAGCTCCTTCAACTCTAGGCTTGTTTCCTTGTCTGTAAGAGGGTGAGCGGCTACCCCTATTCTTCACGATGTATTATACGAGTTACATGAGCAAGAAAGCCTGGCAATGGTGGTAGTCAATGCTTTTGTTATGGTCACCGATTTTGTTCTCTTTTTGGCTTGAAATGCATGGATTCTAAAATCTGAATAGGAGGGGCCAGGGAGATAGCTTGGCGATCTAAGCACCTGCCTCACAAGGACCTGGGTTCAATCCCTGGTACCACGTGCCCTGCTGGCCCCACACTACCGAAATCGGGCATGGTGGCACACACTTGTAATCCCAGCTCTGGGGAGGCTGAGACAGGAAAATCACTCTGAGTCCAAGGTGCATAGCAATACCCTGTACCAAATAAATAAATAAATAAATAAAATCTGAATAGGAAAATAAACTAATATTTAGTTTGACCAAACAATTTCACTATTAGATCAGCTATTTTTAAGAGTCAGTGAAAATTATCAAGCACTTAGAATATGAAAGAGGCAAAAATATTAGTTTCCTACTGTGGCTGTAAAAATTGCTACTAAATTTATGGCCCAAAACAACACAAGTTTATCATTTTACATTTCTGTTGTAGGTCACAAGTCTGAAATCAGTTTTTTAAAAAAGGAGTCTGAAATCAGTTTTAAGGCTAGAATCAAGGTGTTGGAAGGGCTGGCTGATTTCTGCTGGAAACTTCAGGGGAGAATCTGATCTTTATTTTCCCCACTTCTGGAACCTGTATATATTCACTGGCTTATCACTGAATTACTTTAATGTCTGCTTCTAGGATCACAGTAAGCTTTCCTCACTCCAGTCTCCTCTCTTTTTATGTGGACATTTGCGATTGTGTTGACCTACCAGGATAACTCTAATTAATCTTATCTCAAGACCCTTGACTTAATTGTATCTAAAGATTCCTACTGTCACATAAAATAACATTTACAGATTCTGGGGACAAAGGTGTGACCATATTTGAGCCATTAGCCAAGATATAATAGTCACAAGAGAGCATCTTTGCTGGTGGTACTACAGTGTTTTGTTCCTGGTAATTTTTAGCTGTTTCTAACACAAACAGTGCCTAGTTAGGATGGCTGCCTACAGGAAGCCTGGGCTATTTGCCTCCATTCTATAGTCTTTGAGGTGGCTTGGCATTTAGAATCTTATCCTATCATGACACAGATTTCATCTGCTAACCACTGTTAGATAATAGTATTTCTCAAATTCATTTAAATTTACACAACAGTTGTGTTGTGGAGGAATGACAGTATACTAAAAACCCTGGTAGAAGTTCAATTTAATATGGTGATATTTGTGCTGAGGGAAAGCTTGGTTTGACTATGAGAAAGCAAAACAAATGAGGTGGAAATGTATTTGTTGTAAAACACATAAACCTACATGTCACATAGCTTTATTTTTCTAAATAAAAATTCAAATTGAATCTAAGTCCCTCTTCGTGTGGACTACCAGTATACTCAATATCAGTGATAACTGGAAACATCCTCACTACCCTATAGCTGAACAAGTCCTTGAAAGCTAAGTCAGCCCAGGAATTGGGGGTAAGGGCCTTGGTTTCTGAGTGTAGTTGTTTAGACAGTTTATTGCCTCAACCCATTTAGATATTTAAGGTGGGTTGATCTCCTGTTCAGAATATCCATTTCATCAAAAGCCATCTAAACCAGTAGAGGTTGTTCTATGGGGCCTAAGGATATAGCTGCTATAAATCTCATTTTTCCTTTTTAATTATATCAACAGTGCTGGGACCCCGTGTGAGAGGATTTGACCTCTTCTACAGAACAACTCTAGCCATTCTCCCACAACTTGGAGATTTTCAGTTGTCTTCTAGTCCACCCTCAACTTCATTCTTTAGGACAGAACCCCACTCATTTCCTGTTTAAGCCTTCAAGCATTCTCATTCTTGGCCTACATGAGACAGTGTGTGTGAGGAAGCTTGTATACCTAGCTACTCCACATTGTCATTATGACCATTATTTGCCACTTCTTTTGGGTGTCAAAAACCAAAATCTCCTTAACTCTCCCTGGGAGAGAGAAAAGCCTGAGATATATGAGTACAAAGTTCAGGTGACCTTCTCATTTTTTATGCAGTGGAAATTAAATAAGAAGTTATTTTTGAAGTGAGTGTTTCTGTTAAGATAGTTAGTGGATTAAATATGAATTATTTGCCCTGTGCCCATCTAGATACAAGGAAAAGTGGTATTTATTCAGTGTTTGTGTTTTTTTCCTTCAGTTCTTTGCCTTTTCTCTTTCAGCAAGTCAAAGTGAATTCACTTTCAATGCTATAGTTTAACTACACATAATTTTAGGAGCTTGGGAGTAGGTACATTTAACTTCTTTATTTTATTATCAAAATTTTATTTGTGTGTATCAGCTGAACTCATTTACTTCTGTATTTGGGCACTTTGGTAAATGTTGGAGTTTTTTGTTGAGGCTTTTTTTTTTCTAGTGTGTATAGTCTTGTGCTCTCTGTGGTCTCTACTGAATTTGCCACTGCTCTGAAAATTTCTCCAGCCAGTATCCTGATAGCTGTTTGATTTTACTTTAAATAACTTCCAGATTGTCACCCCTATCATCACCTCTTCAGTAAAACTTGTCATACCCAAATTGTTGGGTAATGAGATAGATTGTTGTCCCATTTGTCTTTCTAAAGCTTCATGCCTTCATAAGTGGGGCTTTGGGAATGGTTGGCTCATGGGTGTGTGATACTGGATTATCCACTACATGGGTGAGTGTAGTTCTGGCTGAGGAGTCTACTGAAGGGAAGATGATGTGGGTGCTGCTAGCCAATTGGCTCATAGCCTGGATGTAATAAAAAGGGAAAGAAAAGGAAGTCATGCTGCCTCCTCCTTGCCATGCTATGAACTGTTTCTCCTTTGCCAAGTGGTCCTGCCTTGGAGCCAACTGCAGGTTGAAATCTCTTCAAACTGTGGGCTAATAGGGGCCAGGGAGATAGCTCAGTGGAATAAGTGCTTGCTTGGCAAGTGCTAGGTCCTGAGTTCAATCCCTGGTACCACCAAAAAACAAAACAAAACAAACAAACAAAAAACTGTGGGCTAAAATAAACATTTCATCTTTTAAGTTGTGCTGTTGAGAGTCTTGTGCTAGCAACAAGAAAGTAACTAAGCACTGTTGCTCTGTGATCCACTAGTGTCAGAAAGGAGTTTCCATGACTTTTATAGTTCTTCTAGGCTGCTGTGAACAAAATTGGCCTGTCTTTTATTAGAAAGTTATAAGAATAGGTCTCTAGGGGCTTTTAGATGATGTTAGTAAATTTTGAAGAACGATTGAAGCATATTGTAAAAAAATACCAATCTGAAAGAATATCAAACTCAGTGAGTTGTCACCATCTTTCAGATATGTTCCCTTTTTCTTCTCCCTGGAGTAGAAAAAGCATATCCTGTCAGGGGATAAAATAATTAAAATAATGACAATAATTACATTACAAAGAAGGTACTTCCTTTAGTAAGAAATCAGTTATATTATTGTTCTAAGTATTTGTGTAAGTGATCCTGCAACACAGCTATTTAAAGAGATTATCTTCAAAAATTCTAGGATAGGCTCATTTAAATTTCCAGTTCATAATAACTTTTTAGTATAAACATAGTGAAGAACATTTTTTAAAGGTTAATGCTTTTGAATGAATGTTGAATGAGGTAAGGTATGTTGAAATCGAGCCATTACTTAGTAGGATTACTTGTGGAATTTGTCTTCCTATTTTAGATGGGAACCTCTTTCAGTCACAGTGAACCTCACTGCCCTCACTGTAGGATGGAGAAGAGTGAGGCCTCCCATCATCTACTGCTTGTTCGGTCTTTTGTTCCTGCTCAAATGGCAGTTTCAGATCCTTCTCTTTGTTTATTGGACTAGTTTTCCTCACTCCTGTCCTTTCTTCCCTCTCTTCCTCCCTCCATCCTTCCCTTTTTCCCTCCCACCCTCCCTTCCTTCTTTCCTTTCTCTCACTCTCTCCTTCCCTTCCTTCTTTCTTTTCCCTTTCCTCCTCCTCCTCCTCTCTCTCTCTCTCTCTCTCTCTCTCTCTCTCTCTCTCTCTCTCTTTCTTCTTTCCCCCCTCCTTTATCCCCCCACCCACCGGCCTCAGCTACTCTTCTCTCATTGCTGGGACAAATACCCGACACCCAAAATGAAGGAAGGGAAGATTTATTTAGTTCACAGTTAGTGGAGGTTTCAGTCCATACTTGGCTGGCTCTAAGAGAGAGTGGCACATGGCAGAGAGCAGCCATTCATGGTGGAGGCAAAGAGCAGAAGAGCACAGGGACCATGCTGGCCTGGCCCCTGGGTGTGCTGAGCCATCCACCAAGACTGGGTGTGGTGGCACAGACCTGTACTGATAGCCCTGGGGAGGCTGAGAACAGGAGGATCACTGTGAGCCTGAGACCCTGTATGAAATACACACACACACACACACACACACACACACACACACACACGCACACGCACACGCACATGCACACGCATGCACGCACACACATGAGAAAAGGAGTAGCATCCCCAGCAGCTACTTATCCTCTCTCCCCTCCTTACACTATAATACAGAGTACCTGCCCGAGAGCAGTTACAGTGTCCACAACCACAACAATCAATCACAAACTCCAGAAGCCTCCCCATGACTGCACGGGGCTTTGGGAAAACATCTAGACACAAACCATAACACCCTCTTTTCTCTGCTGCTGGAGTTTGAAAGCAGGACCTTATTTATGCTAAGCAAATGTTCTACCACTGCACTGAATGATCCTCAGCTCTTGTTTTGATCTAGTCTGAGATTAATTATGCATATATAGGGGTATGTTTTCCTCATTCACATTTAGCCTTTTGACCACTTTTGATTTGAAAACTCACTTTTTATGATATGCTTCTAGGTTTTAGTTATTTTTATTTGCTATATGGTCTGAGATGTGATCCTCCTGTCTCAGCCTCCCCAGTGCTGGGATTACAGGTATGTGCCACCACACCCAGTTTCATCAGCTGGCAAGGCATGCCCTGGGTTCCAGGGCTGTCACAGCGTGTGGTACTGGGGTTTGAACCGGGTCCTTGTGCTTCTCAGGCAGGTGCTTAGACCACTATGTTTTCTCCCCAACCCTAGAATAGTTGTCTTTAAAAAGTACCTCATGAGACTGCGATTGAGACTGGGTGTGGTGGTGCATGTGTGTAATTCCAGCATTTGGGAGGCTGTAAACAGGAGAATCACTCTGAGTCTTATCTAGTAGTGAGACCCTGACCACCCTGTAGACTCTTCCCTAAAATACAGAAAAAAATAAATAAATAAAAAAAAAGTGCCTCAAAGGCGTTATATCCCTCATTTCTTGCATTTCAAAAATATTATCTGTCAACTACTTTTATATGTGAAATGATAACTTCTTTATGTTTTAAATACTTGGTTTATTAATTTCTTTGCATTATGCATCTTTGTTTTATATTTCCTCCCTTGAGGGCTTGATATTATTTTATTGCCTTAAATTATTTTTGTTTTTGGTAAAGTCTGATGTCAGCCAGATTTTATTCTTTTGAGTAGGAGGACTGATTTTTTCTTGTGCCCTGCAGCATGCTATGTCATTCAACTCTAGTAAGTTTGCTAGGTTATATGTTAGTCATTCCTTCCCCTGAATCACAGTGTGCTCATTTATGAATAAATTATATTTTCCATTCATTTTAGTAAATTTTTCTTGTCTTATATTTCATTTATTTGGTTACATTTCTTATTTAGAAATGTCAATTATAGATTTCTTTTGGGTTCATAATAATAATCTTAAAATATTTTAATTATTATTATTCTTTTATATTTTTGCATTTTCAGAAATGGCTTGGTTTTTCCTTCAAATTTTTCTGATATAACCTTCATTTATATTGTAGATTTATTTTTCTCTTAGACATATTTGACTGTGGCACATCACTGTTGATTGCCTACATTTCTGACTTTTTCTTCTGAGTCTGACTACATTTTTATCTCAGCTCTTCATTTTAGAAAAGTCAAAATTTTAAAAGTCATTTCTTTAGTGAATACTATTATGCGGTACCTCAGTTTTGCCTTAATGTTTTGGCCTGATTTGTGTGACATTTCTGTACCATTTTTGTCTGCGCCTTGTTTGCCATTTTCTTTTCTGTAGGTTTTGGTTACTGTCTCAGTTGATGCCTTGAGATGGTTCTTCTTTTGCGTTGTTTAATCTTTAATGCACATCTGAATCAGCCGTTTATGGTAGTGTGGTGGAGGGCTCAGCAGGGTGGAGCAGGCCATTCAAAGTTTAGAGCGTTCCTTCTGCACACACTCTCACTGACATTGTACCTTAAGAATATTAACTGATGGAGTTAGCAAGAAGTCTCTCTGGCACTTACATAGAAAGCTACAAGTATATATTTTCCCTTCCTTCCTCCTTTATTGTTTTGGTAGTGACTTTCTCTTGTTCCTCTGAAAAGTTACTGGTCACCAGTAACATCTCTCCGAACCCAGTCACCCACCAAACTGTTAGAAAGATGGTACGTCTTTATGTTTTCTTATTCAGCCTGGTGATACCTGTCACTGCAGCATAAAATAATATATACTGGGGCATCACAACTTCTGTCTTTAAGTCTAGTGGGCCACTTGAGGGAGGGGTAATTTTTTATTGTTATTGGGGTACACAGTTATTATGATGACTGTCCCACTCTGCCAGAGCCCAGCACAGGATGTGACTCTCACAGAGCCCCCCACTGTGCTTGTGTTATTTTAGCAACTGTGGTCTAGTTTGTGGTCATTTCTTCGTACGTTGTGGCTTAGGGTGATGGTTGCTTCTTAGTATGTTAATTATCTATAGTTATGGAATAAATTACTCCAAACCTTAACCACAATTTATTACTTCTTCTAACCCGTTGATCAGGCAGTTCTTTTGGCCTCATGAGGCTTCATGTATATGGTTGAGGTCAGCTGGTGGCTCACCTGGGACGACTAAAGCAGTGGTCATGCCTTGGCCACTTTGTCCATATCGTCTTTCATCCTGTTATCTCTGCAGCATGATAACCTCCGGTTCCGGGTGGGTGCCAGCCTCTGAGGGCACAAACTGCAGAGGTGCTGAGCATCACTCCTGCTGCACTTGGCAGGGCAAGGCCAGGAGGGCACCTGTCTAGTTTCAAGGGATGGAAAAATCACACTAGAAGAGTTGGAAGCCAATGGCAAAAAGAAACTATCGTGCCTTTGTTTGGACAGATCCCACACTTCAGGTTGTCTCTTCACTGATCTTTCTTGACCTTGATTTTATTTTCATAATAAAAGAGCAAAGAAAATTTTGCACTCTCATCTCTAACAGAAAGACTATTGAAGGTTTTAGTGGAGAAGATAGAACTGCTTTATGTGGTAAGTAGCTGTGATTTATAATGTAAGAATTCTGAGACCAGAAAGGGTCTATATAGTCTATATATGGCTCATACAGTACAAGATGATAGATTTTGGAATGCAAGGCAGAGAAGGCTGGCTTCTACTTCTGTTCTAATCCTAACTTTGGGATTTTAAGAAAATCAGTTTACTTAAGCCATTTATTGACTAAAATTCTTAAAGTGTAAAGTCATACATGTATACTCATAACATCTATTAAAATTTAAGTTTTTGGGCCCATTTTCCTTGAAATTCTAACTCAGTAGATCCATGAGAAGATTAGAATATCTGAATTTTAGAATAATGATTCCATTTGATTTTGTCTTAGGCTGCCTGTTGATGGTACTTTATACTTTCCACCTTCAAGAACTTTTTAGAAGTTGCCTGCCTGCCTGCCCTCCCTCCCTCCCTCCTTTCCTTCCTTCCTCCCTTCCTTCTTTCCTTTCTTCCATTAATTCTGAAGTGCATATTTAAAATGTTCATTCATGTAACAGTGATTAGTCATTTAATGAACTGCATCATTTCGAATGTCTTTGTGGTAAACATTCTAAGGTGGACTCAGTGCTTTTACACATGATGCTATATAAATGAAGAAAAGATTAGTTTCTCAGGAACATCATTAAAATCTGTTGATTGTAAAGAATTATGCATTTTTTGGAGATTCTCACCTCTATATCCTATTTTTCTTCCTTGTCTTTGAAATGGAAATGAGTCAACACTAAATTAATCCTAGGGACATGCTGTCCAATCTTCAGTAAGTTGAAAACCCGTTTCTTCCTCTGTCTGAAATATGAAGTATTGCCAGGGAAACCGTGTTTTTATCCTTGCAAGGATGAGTTGATTCTCTGCAATGAACCATAAAGATTATTAAAACAAAAGTCTCGTGTTGGGTGCTGAGATTGTTACATAAAACAATTTATTTTTAATGTAAGATAGTAGAGTTCCCTGAATTAGTATTCAATAGTCTAAAACTTTCACTAACCCATAACATTACAAATTTCAAGGGAAACATGATTTATTAATAAGCTACTGTAGCAGCACTCAATTATGTCTTTGTCGTGGCCATTTTTGTCTGCTTTAGTTTTGTGGGCCCTATTTTAGCACAAGGGTCATACACACACTGCTGGCTATGTTTGTTTCATGTTTATAAGGAAGGTGTATCTTCAATGAGTAAGTTTCATTCCAGGCATTAAATCGTATGTTAGTTTAGATGACTACCATAATTATTTTTTGCTCTTGCAACTCTACATGTGGCCACTTGATGGCAGCATTTACTATGTAGTGACATTGAACTGCATTTTATTTTTTTCTTTCCCCCTCTCTAAGTTGTTCAGCCTCGTTTAACATTTGTGGTGGAAAAGATTGATAGCAATGCAAATGTATTTATAACCACGAGAGATAGTCACCTTCCACCCCAATTAGCCTTTGCATTGATTTACTGAGGAAAAACATCTATTACTGAAAAAGTCTTACAGATTAGTGTTGCATTATTTTGTTACAGTTGAAATATCAGCAGGAGAAGTGATCTCACTTTAATCTAAACAAAAATGTAACTTCCCAATAATTAAAATAATAAAAAGATCTATCACTGAGAATGCAACTATGGCTCAGAATACTGTACCACAAGGTTTTCTTCCCCCCCTTAAAGCTATACACTTAGTTATTTGAATATTTTTTAATAATGAGCTTGTGTCACATTTAGATCTTTAAAAAGAGATTTATTCATGAGCTGTTTCTTGGATAAAGCCATTGATCTGCAAAAAGTACCATTTTTCAATTGCTTTGTGAGAATATAATTATGATCTGAACTAATTTTTTTTTTTCATATGGAAAAGCTACTGCTCCTTGAAATACATTTTTGCATCCCCCAAAGAAAGGAGCTGCAACCGAGACATTTCCTGTAGAGAAAAACCTGCCAGTAATGATTCTATAAACATCCTGGCAACCACTTTCTAAGGGAGGGCTGGCTACGAGAACTCCCTCCCGTTTGAGATTTACATGGAGCACAAATTGGTAGAGATTTACAAGGCAGTTACGGTTTAGTGCTTTTGGCCTGAAAGGAGGGAGTGGGGTTTTTGTTTGTTTGTTTTTAACCAGCCCCTCTTCTCCCTTGGCCCCTTTTTTCTCTTAAAAAATAATGGCATTTGGAAAATTTGGTGGCTTTTTGTGAGTGGTTACTGGAGAAAAGTAACCACTTTTCTGAGTGGTTACTGGAGAAGATTCTCTACATTGTAATTTGCCGCCCTTTGAATTTCTATGTCAGAGTGGAGTTAAGGCATTCAACAGTAGGGTTGTGAAGCAGGCTCTGCTGGGCTACCAGGGCTGCATGAATGGCAGGACAGTAGCACGGGACATCTTGGGCCGGGAGTTTGTACAAAGACGTGTGGGGGTACGTGCATGTTCTGGGGAGGCAATCCCAGGGCAGTTGTCTTCACAGACTCAGCTCTGTGCTCCGGAGCTCTTTGTGTATTTACTTCTGTACATGTGTACATTTCCTTCTGCTTATTTGAATGTTCTGGGCCTCTGCGAAGACACTTGCATTCACATACATCCTTTTTAGATCTCATCTCATGCCAGTTTAAAAAAAAAAATTTATAACAAAAGCAATCCAAGATTACTGCAGAAACCTTTGGAAATATGCATAAGTGGAAAGTATGCAAAAAACAGGTAATAGCTTGCCATGCCATTATTTGAATATTAGCTTTCTAGTTTTACATGTGTGTACATATACTCATTTATGTTGTAAAGATGGGCTCATACAGTTGTTTTGTATTAGTATTCCAAATCCACTGTTGCTACGAAATTCACTTATGTTTATTTTCTTTTCAACATAAGCTCATTTCATATTTCTCATTATGAGGATACTGCCTTGTTTGAACCCCTAGAAAACCAACCTGTAAATGATACCACTGTAGTCAGCCACTCAGTCTGGTTGTACACATACAAAATCATAAAGCGCATCCGACTTTGGATGACATCCAACTTTGGACGACTGTATTGGAAGTTTAAATCTAGATTTGACAGACATAACTGCTGATAGGTTCAGTCTCATGTGAAATCAATGTGGAAAAGAAAATGGGAAATAATAGCTCTGACAATTTTTTCAATGTGCAGCATTTGGTGTCTGTAAAGTCTTGTTAAATTCTAGCCAGCAGTGAAGGAAGGAAAAGCTTAAGTGAATTTACTAAAAAGGGGCTGACTGTCTTTTTTGAAGTGCATTGTTTCAATTTGTTTTATTGTCGGTAATAACAAGTGCCCACAGCAAAATGCCACATGCTTTACCAGTGATGAAAGACATTGGGAACTTCTGAGACATAAATGCCAACAATAGCCCTCTCACCAATTACATGTACTTAGTTGTGTGTGCACACATGTTTGTGTGTGTGTGTGTGTACACACACCTGTGCCTTAGTGCAGAGTCCCACATGTGGCAATGTTTTTGGACCCTTGGAGGCCAGGGTTCAAAGAACTTGGCCTTCTAGTGTGTGTTGTCTGAATACAGGTACTGAGTTTGGCCATAGTGAAGCTGAGTCCTTTCTCCTCAGCTGTGTCTCATTTAAGGCAGAACAGAAAGATCTCAGAGAAGAAAAAAACAGTGATGTGTTAATGTTTTAGTCTGAGGGTAGGAGTAGAGAGAACACTGAGCGATTACTAGGCTCCTGTGTACTGTAACATCTTGAACTCTCCCTAGTATTGAAGCAAGCTTAGTGTCTGTCAAGTTGTCTCAGTAGATGTGGTAAGCATGGTAATCTAAAGACCTTCCTGGGGTTTAGAACAGCTGAGTGTTGTGTCAGCTTTTTTGTTTTGTTTTATGCATTGTCATTTGCCCTGGTTGAACTCATGTGAAATTTTATCTGCTCAATAAAGAATTACCCAGAGAGTTGAAATTGTCATTGATTTTTAATCTATAGATAAGTTATTATACATATCTATCAGTGTCAATGAAAACAGTTTCATAGGCTACTACATATAGGAAATCAAATTTCATGATTACATTTAGCATGTAGGCAGTAGCCGGGGTTTAAGAGTTTAAAGGTCACTGATAATTACCTTCTGAGTTTAAATAACGTAATGTTACATTTTTTCCTCTCTTTCCAAAATGGCAAATTTGATGAATAGGAAATACTGGCATGCGTTAGCATTGCCTAGAGAAAGAAATGCTGAGGCCTAAGTCCCCTTGTCTTCTTCTCTGCTCTGTATTCTCTAAAATTATGAAGGAAATTTGGAGATGAACACATCACCATGTTCACAGTGAGAATCATAATGCCAGTGATTACCAACATGAACAATAAAATGCAAATAGAACTTAGCTTTGATTTACAAAATGACATGAATGTAAAAAGTCAGCTCTCGCCACCCTGAATGTACTGATCTCTTCTAAAAAGTCAGCTCTCATTGTCCTATGATGATGCTGTCCTCAAATTCATGTCTCCCTCACTGAAGCTGCTCTGTAGGGTTTTTCCATTAACCCACTTCTTCTCTTGCTGTCCCCATTTCTTATCCTCCCTTCATCACTACTGCAGTCAGAGGCTGCTGGTGCCAGGCTGGCTCTTCACTACTATCTATACTAAGTTTGGAATTTGAAGGAATTTTCTTCTTTTCTTGCATGTCCCAGTAAAGACAGAAAGAATAAAAGCAGCTCCTTCTCAGGTTGTCAGTAGTGATGTGAGTGAGTTCTTACTGTGTCATGTTTATATGTCAATTATCCAGGCCAAAGATTCCTCAACTGCACAACAACAGCAATGAAGTTTTGATTTATAAGACCATATTAATGCTAAAGCCTGTGATTTTAAGTTTAGTTTATTTTCAATTGCCCCTGTGAAAGAATTTCAGAAAAAGTTCACTTGACTTTTTTTTTATTTCATTATTTAAGGAAAAGGAAAGAAAGGAGAAGAAAAAAGATAGAAAAAAGAATATATATAAAAAAGAAATCATCTAGTAAATGTGGCTAGTATATTTTATCAATAGGAGTAGAAATTATTTTGTTTTCTTTTTTTGGTATTGGGAATCCAACTCAGGACCTTGCACTTGACAGTCAGGTGTTGTGCTGCTGAGTTGTATCCCTGGCCCCTGGTTTTGTTTTCTTACAGAACATGATTTATATGAGAGAGAATGCTATTTTTCATGATTAATGACTGCTAGAACACACATGTTGCATGGGGAACTCAGGTACAGTGAGTGTTCTAGAAGTATGTGAGTTTGTTTTCTGCTGCTATAACAAAATAATTGGGGCTGGCTAGTATACAAAGAAAGGAAGTTTATTTAATGAAGTTTTGGGACTAAAAGTCCAAGATCAAATGGCCCTATTTTTTACAGCTTCTGACGAGAAACCCTGTGTGCCACATATAGCAGATGGCTTTGTGATGGAAACAGAGCTAGTGGGGAGGTCCACAGAGAGGCAGAAAGTCAGAGGCTGCTGGTGCCAGGCTGGCTCTTTTTAGGAAAGCCCACACTTGTGGAAGAGAACTGGAGTCTCACGAAAACTGCTCTGCTTTCTTCTGAGGGCGATGCCCCAGGGACATATTACTTGTACCTCTGTAAGGCCTCACTGCTAAAGATTTCACCAACTCTCACTATTGTCATGCGGGGGATCCAGACGGTATCTCATGATGCTTTGGGGGACATGCTCAGGCATTGTTCAAGCAAATGGTTTGTCCTCAATATCTGTGCCTGATAAAGAATCATATGATTTAGAAGCAAGAAGGTTTGAGAGGACTAGAGCAGCGATGGTGGATATGTTAGAGCTTTCTATGATACAAACAGCCTGCTGTGGCAGTGCTGCAGGGTCACCACCACTGAAAATATTGGCTACAGAAGGACAGAACCACAGGGTTTGAGCACTAACGAGACATAAATACAATTTTTGTTTTACCGTGCAACAAAGATGTTGCATGAACTTAATTATTTTATGTTTAAATGGAGGACATGGACTTATTATTCTATGTTTGGTAGAGAAAAATAGCCAGAGCTAGTTTGAAGAAATTTATAAGAGAAAAATATCCACTAGGACTGATTCAGTCAAACAAGAGAATACGACACAATGTCTAATAATTACAGACAGCACAGGTTTTAAAATAATAAATTATGAAGAAATAGTCTTCAATTGAAAACATAAATGAAAAAGCTGCTGTATAAAAATGGTATTAGGAGAAAAATTCCTTACAAAAGCAATTGTGGGGCTGGTGCGATAATTCAGTGGACTAAGGCAAGTGCAGGGACGGGGTTCGATCCCTGGCACCACATCCCCTGTGTCTTCGTTACTTTTCTGTCATTGCTGGGACAAAATACCCAGCACCCAAAATGCAGGAAGGAAAGGCTTATTTAGCTTACAATTACTAGAGGTTTCAGTCCATACTCAGCTGGCGCCAGTGCAGAGCAGTACATGGCAGAGGGAAGCAGTTCATGGCAGTGGAAGGCAGCAAAGCAGCAAGAGTGGAAGAGGAATAGTGGCAACAATGGCAACAGAGAGTAAGTCTGTTTCTCTTATGTTGCATTCAGGCTATCTGACCCAGGCCAGGTGTAGCATTCACATCCATAACCCCAGCAGCACTTACATCCATAATCTTAGTACTGGTTCATGAATTAATTACAAAGTCTAGAAGTATACCCCATGACTGCTTGAGGCTTTGGGGGATAACTAGACACAAACCATAACACTGCCCCCCTAAGCCTGTCACCAAGACTGGGCATAATCCCAGCACTGGGAAGGCTGAAAACAGAAGGATCACTATGAGTCTGCACAGTTGAAACCCTGTATCAAACACATTAAAAAAAAAAGGCACTTGTAGAAGTGAAAGACTCTTCTTACCTTGAAAGTCTAAGAACTGAAGTACTTGATACCAAAACTGGAGTAATAAAGCATTTCTATATTATACAGATTATTCTGCAAAATATCATAAAAGCCTCAATTTACTTAGAAGACACTATAACCTTGGTTACAAAGCCAAATGGAGGTATAAGAAATAAAAGACTAAGACTGTTATACTTATGAACCAAGATGATAAAATATAAATAAAATATTTATTAAAGAATTAAACAGCCTAATATACTCTATAACAGCTGACCTTTGATCTTCCTAAATAGAATGAAAACCTTTCTGATATGGTATGAATATCTTGAATCCTTGGGAAATGTATAAGTCAATTTAAATGCACACCTGAGCTCTAAGGAAGCAAAGGAAATCAGCCCTGACAAAAATGGAGGTGAGTGGAGATGTAGTAAAATAGAAATGTGCTCAAGCTGATGTTGTGACCCCCCTAGAGATAGGTCCTGGTCTCACTAACCAAGGTACATGTTCTAAGAAGTAAAATGAAACAGATAAACAAAAAGAAACAGTCTATATGAAGCGAAAACTTGAATTTATATATGCTGAACATTTAAGCTTTCAAAGTGTAGACCCTGGGTACACTAGCATAAGTTACAGTACATTTAAAATATTTTAAATTATATAGAATATGCTACCTAAACAACAAAGTAGAAATAAATCACATAGGGATAATAGAACAATCTCCAAAAATTTGGAAACTAAATATGATTTTTCTTTTCTTTTTTTTTTTGTTATGCATTTAGTACCAGTCTATAGGGCCTCATTACACAGAACAGACTCGCAGTGATCCTCCTGTTTTCAGCCTCACAAGAGCTGGGATTACAGACTTGTGCCACCACATCCAGTCTCAATCTCCATCTCAGTGCGACCCGGGAGTGGGGCCAGCACAGCATTCTGAAGATCACTCCAGTCCCAGTGTCTGCCTTAAGCAGGCACTTTAATGCACTGAGCTATCTGGCCAGCTCTAACATGATTTTTCTATATAATCTATGGCCCAAAGAAACAGTCTCAAAAAATATTGAAATGGGCTGAACTGAATGAAAACAAAAGTACAACATAACAAAATTTGAGGGTTACAGCTAAATCAGAGGTGAGAATAAATTTACAGCACTAACTCAACTGTGTGAATACAGGAGAGTTTCAAATCAATAATCTAAGCTTTCAGGTAAAAAGCTAGAATAACAAAATAAACCTAAATCAAGCAGGTGGAAGGAATACAGTTAAGATCAGAAATCAATGAAATTAAAAACAGAAAAACAGGTTAATAGAAAACAAAACCCAATGAAATAAAGACCTAGTTCTTAGAAAAAAATATTTTTTTTGGTCTCTTTGAGACAGCATCTTGTTATGCAGTCCAGGCTGGCCTGGAGCTCACTTTGAGTCCAGGCTAGTCTTGAACTCACAATGATCCTCCATCTCCATCCTCCCCACTGCTGAGATTACAAGCGTGTGTCACCATGCCTGGCTGAGAAAAATCAATAAAGTTTATATACCAAGTCTTGATAGTAATGAATACTGTATAAAAATAAAATATTGAAATGGTTATTGAAAAAACAAAATTAATTAATAAATTTAAAGACTATGAAGTTGGGCAACTCAGAAATGTGCCGGACTCATGGAAGACCATGAAGGGGTCTCCATCGAGCAGCCAATGTTGCAGCTCCAGTCTAAAGACTCTCTCTAGGCAGAACTACCTGTTGCTAGGACCAGTCATTCTTATTCTGCCTAGATCTTAATGGACTGGCCAATTTTTGTGTGTCTAGACCTTGACTGACTGGCTGAAACTCATGCTTATCATGAAGGACAATTTAGTCTACTCAAGTCACTAGTTTAAATGTTAATTATATTCAAAAACCCCCTCACAGAAACATCTTGCATAATATTTGACCAAATATTTGGCTGCCATGGTCCAACAAAGTTGATACATAAAATTAATAATAATGTCGACCAGAGAGAGAGAGAGAGAGAGAGAGAGAGAGAGAGAAACAGAGAGAACAAATGATCATAATTAGGGATAAAACAAAGAATGTCACGTAGATCTTATATTAAAAAAAGAGATATAGAAGTTTGGCAGAGAATAAGATCACATTTTGTAAAAAGAGAAAACAAAAAAACAAAACAAGCAACAAGGAAGAAGACAAAAAGCAACATAATTTAAAAATGGTAAAATATTTCAAAACAGGAATAGAAAATTAACAATGGTTGTTTTACTGCACATTTATATCATCAAATTTGTTGATCAAGTTACCAGATAGAGGTATGTAAGACCAATCAAACAAGTAAACATTAACTCTTCCTTTCAATAAGACATTGGAAACAATTCACATTTAAACAAAGCAAGGTGGGCAGGGAAGATAACTCAGTACAAAGAATATGTGCTTGCCCAGCAAGTGCAAGGGTCTGAGTTTAATCCCTCAATGCGCCAAAAAACCAAACCAAAGCAAAACAAAACAACAACAACATAAAAGCAAGGTGAAAGGTATCAACAGTGATTGTTATATTGCAAATTGCTGTCTTCAATGTAGTTACTCAGATTACAGATATTGGCATATAAAATTGGTCAAAGTAAAAAATTTAAGCATTACTTACTATCTTCAAAAACTTGAGAAAAATTAATAGTACAATCATCTTAGTTTTCCCATGTATATACCTGCGTGTTTTTTTCCACTGCTTTTTTTGGTATCTTTTTTCCTTTCCTTCATTTCAATTTTTTATTCCTTGTTTCCTTCTTTCTATTGACTTGAGCCTTTTACAGCTCAGCATATTAATATGACTTTACTTTTTATACCTCATTTTTGTACTCCTCTTCTGGATGGTTAAGATCAAGATAAAGGAGGACCTATATAACAAGAAATATAACTTTTGTATCTGATAAGGTCAGTCAAGTCCCCTCAGGATTTACCCTGAAACCCTGTAACATAGTTTGTAGATCCTTTGTCAGTGTCAGCCATATGGATGAGTCATCGCCATTGCTTGATCAATTTGCTCTATGTGAAAGCCTGAGAGAATGTTTTGTCTCTAGGTGACTCTATTTAGGCCCACTCTACATCATCAATCACTTTCCTCTGTGGCCCCATAATCTCCTTGGTCAGTAAATTTGGAACACAGCTGAGTTACAAGATGTTACAGTACAGTTTCTCCTATGTCCTGAGTCCTTACTGACCTTGAAAGGCTAGGGCCAAATTATAGGCAGTCCTTGCAGCCCTTCATTATCTCTAATTTTTGGCCTACAATCTTAGGTTGTTAACCCTACAGAAGAGAAGCTTATTATTATTACCCTACAACATAGAAAGTTGAGCTTAACCTCACTGTCTGTCTGAATAGCAATCATCTTAGACATAACACAGAACAGGTGTTTTCCAAGTATTGATATGGTAAACTTTAGGTCCCTACAGAATATGAAGAAAAAATTTGATAAAAAAGTATTTTAAAAAACAGGAATAAAAAAGTAGAAATAAACAATTATATATTTTTACACAGAAATTTATAAATCTAGCCCTATACAGCATTGTAGCAGGACAGTCCTATGACATTTTATTTTGTCTCTTGTTTTCATTTATTACCTTTATTATTATTATTATTTTTTAAAACCTTTCCTTGAGAGACAGTATGGAAGTAATTGATATGACATGATAAGCAGTATGTATTTAGAAGGCAAAAATGATGGGCATTCCAAGCATGACCCTAGTATTACACATTGCTATCTTCAGTGCGGTTGCTTAGTTCACAGGTATCAACATACACAGTGAGTCAGTGTAAGAATCCTACCAATTAACTGCTAGTTTCAAAAACGTACTGAAGATTCTCAGGAACATTGCCTTAACCATTCTGTACATATAAATGTATAACTTGCCCCTGTCATGTTTCCTAGCTTTTCTCCATGCCCTTCCTTCATTGTTTAGTCCTTAAATACTCACTTTACTTTTAATTGTGTTTTAAGTTTTCATTTTTATTTCTTCTTGTGAGTTCTTATACGAGGGAGACTACACGATATTTACACATGTGGGTCTGGTTTATTTCCCTTATGAGTATGTCTTCAAGTGGCATCCACTTAAATATAAAGGCTTCAAGTTTCTCATACTTTATAGCTGAGTAGTACTCCATTGTATAAAAATACCACATCATTTTTATCAGTTCCTCAGGTGACGGGCATCTTGGTTTTTCCCCAGATTTGGCTATCACAAATTGTGCTGCTACAAACATAGGTACATATATATCACTATGATATGATGTTTTCAGTTCCTCTGGGAAAATTCCCAGTAGGGGGCCAGCTGGTTTCAATGGAATTTCCAGTCCTAGTTTTTTAAGGGGTCTCTACACTGATTTCCATAATGGTTGCACAAGTCTACGTTCCCACCAGCAGTGGAGAAGGGTTCCTTTTTCCCCACAGCCTCTCCAACATTTGTTGTTGGTTGATTTCTTTATGGTAGTCATTCTTTCTGGAGTGACATGGTATCACAGTGTTGTTTTAATTTGCATTTCCTGAATGGCTAGTGATGTGGGGCATTTTTTCATATATTTATTCGCTTCTAAAATCTCATACTCTGAGAATTGTGTGTTCACCTCAGATCCCATTTCTGCACTGGGACGTTAAATTTTGGGGCCCTAATGTTTTATAGTTATTTTTAAATTATAGAGAGAAAACCTTGGTTTGAGTGCTTATTAGTTGAGATTTGTTCCCAATTAGAGGGTTGTCTTTCCACTTTGTTGGTAGTTTCTTTTGACGTGCAAAAACTTCTGAGTAAGATGTGGTCCCAGTTGTTAATTCTTTCAAGTACTACCTGTGCGATTTGGTTTTTGTTTATAAACTCTTTGCCTACCCTCATGTCTTCAAGAGTTCCTCCTACTTTCTCTTCCAGGAGATTTAGTGTTTCTGTTTTGATGTTTAGATCTTTAATCCATTTTGATTTTAGTTTAGTGCATGGTGATAGACCTGGTTTAAGTTTTAGTTTTTGGCATGTAGAGAGCCAGTTTTTCCAGCACCATTTGTTAAAGGGCTATCTTTCTTTCTTCCAGGAAGCATGTTTGGCCCCTTTGCCAAAGATAAGGTGGCTGAGTGTGTTTGTGGAGTATTCTGCATCTTCTTATCTAGTCCATTGATCCTCAGGTGTATTTTGTTGCCAATACCATGCTGATTTTATCACAGTGGCTTTGTAGTATAATTTCAGTCAGGAATTGTAAATTCTCCTGCCTTGTCTTTGTTGCCCAGGATTGCCTTTATTATTCTAGGTCTTTTCTGGTTCCAAACAAATTTTAGGAACGATTTCTCTAGATCTGTGAGATATGTTGGTGGTAGTTTGATAGGGATTGTATTAAATCTGTAAAGCAATTTTGGTAGTATGGCCATCTTCACAATGTTGGTTCTTCCTATCTAAGGGCATAACCAGGAAATATCTTTCCATTTTCTGAAATCCTCTACAATCTCTTTTTTCATAGAATTGTAATTTTCCTTGAAAAGATCTTTGACTTACTTACTTAGATTAATTCCAAGGTATTCCAGTTTCTGCAGTGGTATTGTAAAAGGTATTTTTTCTCTAATTTTCCTCTCAGTGTGTTTGTTATCTGTGTAGAGGAATGCTTCGGAATTTTGGGTATTGACTTTGTATCCTGCTATGCTATTGAATTTGTGTATTAATTCTAGTAGCTTCTTGGTGGATTTTTTTGGGTGTTCCAAGTAAAGTATCATGTCATCTGCAAATAATGATAGGTCAACTCCTTTATTACCTATTTTTGCTCCTTTTATTTTTCTCTCCTGTCTAATGACTCTAGCTAATGATTCCAGAACTATATTGAATAGGAGTGGTGATTGAGGACATCCTTGTCTTGTGACAGATCAGAGAGTAAAAGATTTCAGTTTTTCTTCACTTACAATAATGTTAGCCATTGGGTTGTTATAGATGGCTTTTATCATATTGAAGTAGAGGCTGTCTATTCCAATTTTCTGTAGGACTTTGAACATGAATGTGTTTTGGACTTTTCAAAAGCCTTTTCTTTATCAACTGAGATGATCATGTGTTTTTGAAATTTGATTGTATTGATATTGTGTATTACATTTGCAGATTTGCTTATACTGAACCATCCTTGCATCCCTGGGATGAATCCTACCTGGTCAGAGTGTATAATCTCCTTGATGATTTGCTGTATTCTATTTGCTAGGATTCTATTGAGGATTTTTTGTATCTATGTTCTGGAAGGAGATTGGCCTGTCATTCTCTTTTTTAGTTATGTCTTTCCCTGGTTTTAGAATCAGTATAATACTTGCCTCCAGGAATGATTTTGGGAGGATTGCTTCCTTTCTGATTTCATTGAAGAGTTTGAGATATAGGAATTATATCTTTTGTAAATATCTTGTAGACTTCAGCTGTGAATCCATCAGTATCTGTCCTTTTCTTTGTCAGTAGGGTTTTTTTTAAATTACATTTCACATTTCATTGGCTGTTATTGAAAATTGTATGTCTCTTGCATTCAGTTTTGGTAATTTGTGCATTTCTTCATTCCATTTCTTTTGTGTCTTCTATTGTGTGAGAGTAAAGATTCTCAAAGTAGCTCTTGATATTCTTCTGAATTTCCACTGGGTCTGTGGTAATTATACCTTTTTCATTCATTATTGCTTGTATTGGAATTTTTTCTTTCCTCTTTTTGATGAGGTTACCTAGGGACTTATCAATTTTATTTAATCTCTCCAAGAACCAGCTTCTTGATTTGTTATTTCTTTGAACAGTTTTCTTCATCTTAATTCAGTTAATTTCTACTCTAATCTTTATGATTTCTTCCCATTTTTGGGTTCTGTGTTTCTTTTGCTCTTCCTTTTCTAGATGTTTGTGGTAAAACATTAGGGTGTGTATTTGTTCCCGTTCTGTTTTCCTAATGTGTGAGTTCACAGCTATGAATTTCCCTCTAAAATCTGCTTTCATCTATCCCATAAATTGTGATATGTTGTGCTTGAATTCTCACTGGGTTGTAGATATAGTTCAGTTTCTTGTTTAATTTTATCTGTGACCCATTGGTTGCTGAGTAAGTTGTTTAATTTCTTTTATAGGAGTTTTCTGGTTTCTTTTGTCATTTATTTCCATTTAATTGCACTGTGATCCGATAATATGTATGGGATAACTTTTGTTTTGTTGCATATACTTAAGCACGACCTATGGACTGGTATGTGGTCTATTTTAGAAAATGACCCATGTGCAGCTGAAAAAAATTGTGTATTCTGCTGTGGTTGGGTGGAATACTCTATTTATGTCCACTAATTCCATTTGTTCCAAGCTCTGTTCCAAGGAGCTCTGCTACTTCTTTGCTATTTTTTTTTCCTGCTTGACTTATCTTTTAGGGATAAGGGGGTGTTAAGGTCTCCTGTTAAGATTGTGGTATTGGATATTAGACTTTTCATATCCATTAATATTTGTCTTATATAGTTGGGTGCTCCTATGTTTGGCGTGTGCATAATTATGAGTGTTACTTTTTCCTCTTGAATTTTTCCCCTAACTAGTATATAGTGGCCTTCTTTATTTCATCATTTTTTTGGTTTGAAGTTGAGTCTGTCTGAGAATAGGATTGCTATCCCTGCTTTTTTCTGATATGCTGGGGTGTGTAGTATTATTTTTCATCCTTTGACTTTCAGCCTATGAATTTCTTTATGAGTTAAGTGTGTTTCTTTTATACAGCAGATTGATGGATTTTGTTTTCTAATCCTCTGTGCCAGTCTTTTCTTTTAATTGGCAAATTGAGTCCATTTTCATTGATGGTTATAATTGAGATGTATTGACTTATGATCGACATGTTATTTACCTGCTGTTTACTCCTTTTTCTCCTGTGCTTAATTATTTTCCCTACTTAGTGTGTTCTTTCTGTTCTTGTTCATGGAGTTCTGATCATTTTGGTCCTTCTGTAGAGCATCTTTTGTAGTCGGTGTAGGTTTGGCTTTGTGGTCATGAAATTCTTTATTTGTTCTTTGTCATGGAAATATTTCACTTCTCCATCAAACTTGAAAGAGAGTTTTGCAGGGTATAGTAGTATGGCCTGGAATTTGTTTTCATAGAGGACTTGAAGTACTCTGCTTCATGCTCCTCTTGATGTCATGTTTTGTGAAGAGAAGTCTACCTTTATTCTAATGGGTTTTCCTTTAAATGTGGTCTGTTTCTTTTCTCTTGCAGCTTTCAGTATATTGTTCTTGCGCTGGATTTTTGGGATCTTTATTATATGTCTCGGTGTGTTTTTATTTGAGTTGATGTTATTTGGAGTTATGTATATTTGGTTACCTGAATGTCACATTGTTTCCCCATATTTGGCAAGTTTTCTGCTATTATTTTTGCCCATATTCTTTTTATATCATTTGTATTGGCTTCTTCTTTCTCATTGATGCCTATTAGTATTACATTCTTCATCTTTGCATTGTCTTGCAGGTGATGAATTATTTTTTTCCTGCATCCTAGCTGTTTCTAGGAGATATTTTCTTACTTTTACACTAGCTGCAATGGCATCTTCAAAATCTGAGTTTCTATCTTCATTTTCACTGAAATGGTTTTATAAGTTTGTGATTGAGATTTTAAGTTCCTCTGTATCTCTTTATCTCTGCTTCATGTCATCTATTTCTTTACTATATTGCTCATTCAAGGATTTTATCATTTTTCTAACCTCCTTTATTTTTATCAGTGTCTTCTTGAGAAGCAGTTATTAATTTTTTCATATTAGTTATTCTTTTTTAAACTTCAGATTATTTCTGATCTGATTTGCTCTATATATTCCTGCATTTGATTCTTTACTTCAGATGTTATTAATTCAGAAATTTCTTTTTTTTAATTCAGAGGTTATTTCTGATCTGAGTTCCTCTATATTTTTCCGTAGTTGTTTTTTTATTTAAGATGCTCTTAATTCAGACATTTCAGCTGTATGATTCTCAATTTCTTCTGTGCTAGTGTCTTCTGCATGTGTTCTGGGTGGGCTCAGGGCCTGAGATTGCTTTTTGCTTCTTCTCTTTGTCATTTTGTATAGTACTGTCCTCTGACCCTTGGTGTAGAGCTTTCCTGCAGTTATAACCTTAACACCTAGTGGAATTTGGGTGCAGATCTAAGAAGTTTGAATTCATCCAGCTATACCTGGCTTTGGTCTGGCTGCTGTGCTCATCTTCTTCCTGCTGCAGCCCTTGAAAGTGAACATGTTTTGCACCTGTGCAAGTTGTTCTGCTCTTGGATTAGCTGGGTGGTTCTGTTCCTACCCTGTCGTCAGGGACTTCAGCTGCAGAGTCTCATTGCAGGCCTTTATGACTGGCCTGGGCTGGGTCTGTAGGTGTCCAGAGAGCATCACAGAAGAACTCACTCACAAGTGGGCCTTGTCTGAGTCTGGAGAGATACAGCAGGCAAAGGGGAGTGGATGGTCTACTACACACTTGCCGGCCTGGGCTTGGCCTGGGTCTGGAGGGGTCCTGAGAGCACAGCAGAAGTTCTCACTCTCAAGCTGGACTTGCCTGTGCCTGGAGGGGTCCCAGAAGTGCTGCAGAAGCAACAATCTTCTTTTACTGACAGAGAAAATAATAAATTTTCCTGGAATAATGAAGAAATAAAGACAGTTTAAATGAAGGAAAAATAGAAGTAATCAGTTCATGATTTCTACCACCTCACTTTGTCCTCTGTCTTGGACATGTGAAATTAGAATTGGGACCAATTCACACCTAAAACTGGGATTCTTAAGTAAAATCAAAAACAAAAACAAAAAGATGAAAAGCATTGCACATAAATAACAAGAAATAATCTCATATTCTGAAAATCAAGTTTTTAAAGGTAAAACAAATTTTCTTTCTGCCTTAATAACAAATAATGATAAATCCAATTCTTTTTTTTTTTTTTTTCTGCAAATCTTTATTCCAGAGGAGCTCAGTCCTTCTTGGCAGCTGTCTTCCTCATGGCAGCCAGCACGTTGCTCAGCTCCTCACGCTTCCTCTTGGCGTGGATGTGCGTCCCCACCCTTTTCTTGATGAACTTGAGGGCGCGCTTGTCCTTGGAGACCTGGAGCAGCTCCATGGTGCGCCGCTCGTAGGGGGCGAAGCCGCACACTTCCCGGATCATGTCCCGCGTGAACTTGGTGTGTTTGGTGAGACGTCCGCAGCGGCGGCTGTGCCTCGGTTTGCTCACATTCTTAGTCACCTTGTGGCCCTTGTTGAGGCCCACGGCCATGGGATATCAGAGGGCCATGGCTACTCTTTTTCAATGGTTGCTGTGGCGGAAGCATAAATCCAATTCTTAATTTATTTCTATTTTACCAGATTTGTCCTCAAGTTATATTGCACTGATACCAAACATATTACTGAAACCCAATGTGAAATTCAAGTATCAGAATAATCAACTTCATAATGAACAAATAAAAAAAGAACTCCCCCTGCCCCCCACAAAAATGTCTTTGCTTACACACTCCTAAAATTTCAGGAGTAGGTAATCTAATTCTACTAGTGGGTGATTACATAATCAATAAAGGTTAAGAAACCAGATGATCCTAATAGACAAGAAAGCAGTAAGCATTGCAGTGTCATTAGGACATGCAGGGTCTTAGTACTGATAAGTGGGAACTTGGATGAGTACATTTTCTTTTTCTCTCTTTAGTACTGTCTTATGGTTCTAAAAAATAACTAAACAAAATATTTTGCATTTTTTTCTTTTGGAATCCTAACTTTTGAAGTGAATAGCATAGCCTTTGTCAAGAGAAAGGAGACTCGCCAAAAGGCATCCATTTTCAAGAGGGTGGGTGTCATTCAGAGAACAGAGTGTTCTCCCACTGAAAATTACAACTTATGCTCCTAAAATGAAGACCTTTTGGCATTTTTAAAAACACACTAGCAAGTATTTTCTACATAATCTTTGGTTCTCCCTTCACTGAGCAGCAGTGTCACCCAGATCTCCTCCTGATCCTGCCATGATAAGTGTAGCTGTTAAGACAGCATGTGAGGATGAACCAGACCAAATGCATGCAGGAGCATAGTCCTGTGGGCCAGGAGGGCAAGTGCACAGCACCAGAATAGGTGTCTGCTACGCAAGGATGCCACAGTCCAGTGAGCTATTTGGTTCTGCAAAATGTGTTGGAAGCAAATGTGGTATAAGGCCAAGGTTCCAGAAGGAAAAACAATGCTTTCCCTGAGTGCTAGGAAACAAACTGATTCAGACATATAACAATAGCCCAAATAAGATGATGATGATGATGTTGATGTTGATGATGATGAAAATGATGATGATGATGATGATGATAATAGTAATAATAATAATTTTAAAAGCAAAATAAGGCAATAAAATTCCAGTTCCAATAATTCAAAGGCTATAGAATGGACCAATTTTCTTTTATTTCTTGTGGGTCATCACAGGTATGGCTTCAAGACTTGTCAGCATGGCACCCATGGGCACCAGATTCAGCACTACCTGCCCACTAAGGTTATAGCCTTTCAGTCTGCTCTTACATACATGCTATTTGTTTATGATATTTTTTTCTCCTCTTCCTTACAATTTTTTTTTGTTTGTTTTTGGTGGAACCAGGGGTTGAACTCAGGCCCTTCCACTTACCAGGCAGGCACTTATTCTACTGAGCCATCTCCCCGGCCCTTTCCTTACAATTTTTGTAAGTACTTTTTTCCTGCAAATTCCTTAACTGTGTAGAATCTAATGACTTAATAGGAATAACTGAGCCATCCTTTCATTACTAAACAGAATGCCTTCAATCCAGTACATAGTCCATGGATACTTATGGAATTTAACTTTGTTTAATCAACATCTGTGTGAGGCAAATAAATGTAGAAGTCATTTGTCAGGGTCCAGGTCATTGCTACTGATTAATTTTGAGCAAGACTCACTCCTGCTGTAATCATAAAAAGTTATATTCATATCTATTTATATAAGTGACATTTTTCAGTGGAAAAAAATCTAAAATGTGAGAAAATGGTAGCCGTTTTCAGAAACCTTACTCTGTCCCACATTCTCAACCTTTAACAAGAATTCTTTCCTACCACACTGCTTACAGAAATATTTTTAACTTTTCTCCCTGTGGCAACTATATAGAAATGTACTTTACTGCTAGCAGACATAAGAAACATTAAGGCCTCTCAGCCTGGGGCATAGTTTTTGTTTCCATCCATGATCTGGTGTCACTAAGTAGAAGCATCTTCATGTGATTCTGGTAGGAGGTGTGAAGTAGAATCTAGGTTTGCTTCTTTATATTATAAAACTCAGTCTTAGAAGGTTTTCATTTTCCTGTTGTAATAGAAATTAAGGACTGTTATCTGGTTCTTAACATTATGAATACCAAGAATAATGGATTATGTTTGAGATGGTACAGTTCTGGAACTGTGTAACAGTTTTCCTGTGTCATGGTAGGTACCCTAGGGACAAAGACTGATGTCCAAAGTCAAGCAGGAAACCAACAAGACCATAGATTGATATCCTAATGCTAGAATAACACATCTGAGTTCTCTTAGGAAAATAAGTCCTCACAGAGTAGCATAAAGGATGAAAAGGAAGGATTAAAAATACATTACAGAGTAATATAGAGAATATTCATAAAAGTAACTATGGTGGAAGGTGTATAGTGATTGTACTATTTAAATTTAATTGAAAAGCCACTGTTTGAACTAAAAATACTAGAATATGAAAGAAGGTGTACGTTTTCTGGTCAAAGACTACTCAAATATTGAGACAAGCTAAGCTTAATTGCAGAAAAAACCAATACAATTTTTTCTATTTAAGGCAGGGTTACAGGGTGTACAGGGTCTCACTCTGAAAATAGGACTCGTAGTGATCCGCCTATTTACAGCCTCCCAGTAGCTGGTATTACAGGGGCACCCAATCTCAATTGCCATCTCAGCATGCCCTGGGAGTGAGGCTGGTGCAGCAGGCCAGGGGATCAAACCCCAGCCCCTGCGTCTGTCTAAGCAGGTGCTTTAGTTCACTAAGCTATTTGCCCTGCCCTTTAATTATAGAAAATTGAAAAAAAAAAAACCTAAATTGATGTGTGTAAATTTTAAAAAATATAAATAAATTTTATCTCATTGTTTACTATAACAAAACATAGACTTGGGAAAGTGCTAACATGTTATTGTGCACCTGAAGCACATTTTAGGATTTCATCTGTCTTATCACTTTGTCCGCTTTGTTATTTAGCAGTTAACTGCTGTTTCACAGATATAAATGTACTTCAAAATGTATTTACTTGTGTGCACTAGAGAAGCACCACTTTTTCTTATCTTATTTTAGCATGCAGTTTTATTATGTAAAATGTATTCTGTGAAATTAAAAGTGAAATGGTAGTAATTGTGAAAGTGCAACTTGTGGACATGTGAATGAAAAAATCGATAAGGATTATAATCAATAATGGAGGAGCAGTAATTGTTTGGTTTGTGCATGGTTTAAGAGTTTGGCAAACTTTTCTAATTCAGGACCTTTATTTTTAAAAATATTTTTATTGAGAAACAAACAGCAATGAGACAGTTTCACAATTGATTACTAGTATGTTTTCTTTTCTTTCTTTCTTTCTTTCTTTCTTTCTTTCTTTCTTTCTTTCTTTTTATTTTAGTAACTGGACAAGTTTTTCTTTATTAAAAAGAAAACCCAAACAAACCTAGACATTAAATTTGAGTTGTTTAGACGTGAAGGTTAAAATATCTTTTTTTCCCCCATAATTTCATTGAGAAACAAATAGCAATGAGACAGTCTCAAAACAAATTGGTAGGATAATTTCAATAATTAACACATTGTATACATTTTTCCTAGTGGTTCATTGCTGTACAAAATGAGGACTTGATATTCTATTTACAAACACCATTAGAATAAATCATTCTATTCATTAAGAGAATGTAACTATATATCTATCCTAACCACTTTGAATACACAGATACAAAATGGACATTCATCTGTATAACCCTTTTTTTCTAAGTTCCATTATTGAATATTATAGGTGTGTAAACTCAGCAAAATATTCTAAAAGAGTCCAGTAGTCCATAATAGTATTAGGTCTTCCGCTTGACTGGCAATGTCAGAAGTTGTTGACCTGAGTCCCCTACAGCTCAACATAACAGCATGGCTTTACTTCTTATACTTCGTTTTTATACTTTTCTGCTGGATGGTTAAGACCAAGGTAAAGCAGGATCTATGCAACAAGAGTTGTAGCTTTTGGGTCTGATGAGGTCAGTGGAATCCCCTCAGGATTTATCCTGAGATCCTGTCCCTCAGATTGTAGAACCTTAGTCAGTGTCAGCCATGTGGATGAATCACGGCCATTGCTTGGCCAATGTGCTCTCTGTGAAAGCCTGAGAAATATTTTCTCTCCATGTGACTGTCCTTAGGGACACTTTACATCATCAATCACTTTCCTCTTTGGTCGCATCATCCCCTTGATCAGAAAATTTGGTACACTACCGAGTTACATGACGTTACAGTACAAGTTCTCATATGTCCTGAGTCTTAATTGACCTTGGAAGGCTAGGGCCAAAATGTTGACTTTCCTTGCGGCCCTCTTTTTTCTCTAATTTTGGTCTGCAAATTAGGTTTTTAACCATCCAGAAGACAAGCTTATTGTTATTACAGTACAACCTAGGCTGTTAAGCTTAACCTCACTATCTGTGTGAATATCAAATATCTTAGGCATAACATGGAACAGGTATTTTTCATCAAGTATTGATAAGTTGAACTTTAAGTCCCTATAAAATATGATGAAAAAACATTTAAAAATTAGAATATATTTTAAAAAAAACAGGCATAAAGAATTATGTACTTCTTATGTTTCCACAGAAGTCCAAAAATCTAACCATATACAACCTTGAAGCAAGACAGTCCCACAATATTCCTTTTCTTATCTCTTGCCTTCATTCACCAACCCTTCTTTTTGAACAGTCATCTACACAAGAGACAGCACAACAGCAACTGGCATGTCATGACAAGCAGCCCGTATTCAGAAGACCAGAATGACAGGCACTCCAAGCATGAAACTACTATTACAGATTACCATCTTCAGTGCAGTTGCCTAGTTCACAGGTATCAGTATATATAGTTAGTCAGGGTGAGAATCTTTCCAATTAACTGCTAGATTCAAAAATCTTCTGGAGAGTCTCAGGATCATTGCCTTGCCCATCTTCTACATATAACTGTATGGCTTGACATTGTCATGTTTCCTAGCTCTGCTCCTTTCCCTCTTTTGATTAGTTAGTCCTTGAGATCCTGCTTTCCTTTTACTTGTATTATACCTTTCTATTTGTATTTCTTCTTTTGAGTTCTTATACTAGGGAAATTATACAATATTTACACATGTGTGTCTGGTTTATTTTACTTATGAGTATATGTTCAAGTGGCATCCACTTCAATATAAAGCCTTCGAGTTTATCATTCTTTATACCTGAGTAATACTCCATTGTGTAAAAATACCACATCTTTTTCTCCCATTCTTCAGGTGATGACCATCTTGGTTGTTTCCAAGATTTGGCTATCAGAAATTGTGCTGCTATAAACATAGGCACACATATATCCCTATGATTTGATGTTTTCAGATCCTCCTGGAAGATTCCCAGTAGAAAAATAGCTGGTTTAAATGAGATTTCCAGTCCAAGTTTTCTAAGGAGTCTCCACACTGATTTCAATAATGGTTGTACTGGTCTACATTCCACCAGTGGTGGAGAAGGGTTCCTTTTCCCCACAGCCTGTCCAACATTTGTTGTTGTGTGATTTCTTTATGATAGCCATTCTTTCTGTGGTGAGATGATATCTCAATGTTGTTTTAATTTGCATTTCCTGGATGGTTAGTGATGTGGAGCAATTTTTCATATATTTATTTGTCTCTTTAATTTCATCCTCTGAGAAGCATGTGTTCATCTCACATGACCATTTCTGGATTGGGTCTTTAAATATTGGGGCCCTAGTGTTTTTTAGTTCTTTATGTATTCTAGAGAGCAGACCTTTGTCTGAGGACTTACTTGTCATGATTTTTTCCAAATTTGTGGGTTGCCTTTTCACTTTGTTGGTAATTTCTTTTGATGTGAAAAAATTTCTCAGTAAGAGCAGGTCCCAGTTGTTAATTCTTT
>NW_004524616.1:14914669-14915905 GCF_000260255.1 Octodon degus | reverse complement strand
TCTTCTAATCTATTCCATTGATCCTCAGGTCTGTTTTGTTGCCAGTACCATGCTGATTTTATGACAGTAGCCTTGTAGTATAATTTCAAGTCAGGAATTGTAATGCTTCCTGCCTTGTCTTTATTGCCCAGGATTGCCTTTGCTATTCTAGGTCTTTTCCAGTTCCAGATAAATTTTAGGAATGATTTCCCAACCTCTGTGAGGTATGTTGGTTGTAGTCTGATAGGGATTGCATTAAATCTGCACAGCAATTTTGGGAGTATGGCCATCTTCACAATGTTGGCTCTTCCTATCCAGCAGCATGGAATATCTTTCCATTTTCTGAAATCCCCCACAATCTCTTTCTTCAGAGTACTGTAATTTTCCTTGAAAAGATCTTTGACCTCTTTAGTTAGATTAATTCCAAGGTATTTCATTTTCCTTGGTGCTATGGTAAAAGGTATTGTTTCTTTAATTTCCCTCCAGTGCGTTTGTTGTCTGTGTAGAGGAATGCTATTCACTTTTGGGTATTGACTTCATAACCTGCTGTGCTACTGAATTTCTGTATTAATTCTAGTAGGTTCTTGGTGGAGTCTTTTGGGTCTTCCAAGTAAAGTATCATGTCATCTGCAAATAAAGAGAATTTAACTTCTTCTTTACCTATTCTTATTCTTTTTATGTCTTTCTCTTGTCTAATGGCTATAGCTAATGATTCCAGAACTATATTGAATAGGAGCGGTGATAGAGGACATCCTCATCTTGTACCAGATCTAAGAGTAAAAGATTTCATTTTTTTCCCATTTAAGATTATGTTAGTCATTGGGTTTTCATAAGTGGCTTTTACCAGATTGAAATAGAGACCATTTATTCCAATTTTCTGTAGAACTTTGAACATGAATGAATGTTGGACTTTGTTAAAAGCTTCTTCTGCATCAATGGAGATGATCATGTGGTTTTTAGTTTTCGCTCTATTGATATAGTGTATTGCACTTACAGATTTTTGAATTATCAACCATCCTTGCATCCCTGGGATGAATCCTACCTGGTCATGGTATATGATCTTCTTGATGCTTTGCTGTATTCTATTTGCTAGGATTTTATTGAGGATTTTGGCATCTATGTTCATAAGGGAGATCAGCCTGTAGTTCTCTTTCTTAGTTGCATCTTTCTCTGGTTTTGGTATCAGTATAATACTTGCCTCCAGGAATGATTTTGGGAGGATTGCTTCCTTTTCAATTTAATGGAATATTTTGAGGA
>NW_004524616.1:14910075-14913869 GCF_000260255.1 Octodon degus | reverse complement strand
TGTGGTCAGATAATGTGCATGGGATAATTTCTGTTTTCTTGCATATACTTAAGCATGACCTATGGACCAGTATGTGGTCTATTTTTGAAAATGACCTATGTGTAGCTTAGCTTTCTTTGCTAAGTTTATGTCTGGTTGATCTATCTTTTGGGGATAAGGTGGTGTTAAGATCTCCTGTTAAGATTGTCATATGGGATATTAGATTTTTTCATGTTCATTAAGATTTGCTTTATATAGTTGGGTACTCCTGTGTTTGGTGCATATATATTTACGAGTGTTACCTCTTCCTCTTGAAATTTCCCCTAACCAGTATATAGTGGCCTTCTTTATTTTGCTTGATCATTGTTGGTTTGAAGTTGAGACTGTTGAGAATAGGATTGCTACCCCTGGTTTTTTCTGAGGTGCTTGGACATGTAGTATTGTGTTCCATCCTTTGACTTTCAGTTTATGAATGTCTTTATGGTTAAATGTGTTTTTTTTTTGTATACAACATATTGTTGGATTGTGTTTCCTAATCCACTGTGCCAGTCTATTTCTCTTAATTGGTGAATTGAGTCCATTTACATTGATGGTTATAATTGAGATGTATTGACTTACAGTTGATATGTTATTTACCTGTAGTTGTTTACTCCTTTTTCTCATGTGTTTAATTGCTTGTCTCCTTTAGTTGGTTGCTTCTGATCTCATTCTTGGAGTTCTGATCATTTTGATCCCTCTCTACAACATCTTTCAGTAGCCTGTGTAGGGTTGGCTTTGTCATCATGAAACTCGTTAGGTGTTCTTTGTCGTGAAAGTATTTCACTTCTCCATCAAGCTTGAAAGAGAGTTTTGCAGGGTAATCTGGGCTGGAATTTGTTTTCATAGAGGACTTGAAGTACTCTGCTCCATGCTCTTCTTGCGTTCATGGTGTGTGAAGAGACGTCGGCCGTAATTCTGATGGGATTTCTTTTGAATGTGATCTGCTTCTTTTCTCTAGTGGCTTTCAGTATGTTATTGTGCTAAATTTCTGGGATCTTGACTATTATATGTCTCGTTGTGTTTTTCATTGAGTTGAGGTTACTTGGCATTCTGTATGCTTCAGTTACCTGAATGTCAGATTGTTTCCTCATATTTGGGAAGTTTTCTGTTATTACTTCTGCCCATATTTTTTTTAATGTCATTTGTATTGACTCCTTCTTTCTCATTGATGCCTATTAGTCTCATATTCATCATCTTTGCATCATCTTGCAGGTGATGGATCATTTTTTCCTGCATCCTAGTTGTTTTTAAGTGATCCTTTCTTATCTTTCCACTAGCTGCACCAGCGTCTTCAAGATCTGAACCTCTGTCTTCACTTTCACTTAAACAGTTTTGCAAGCTTGTGATTGAGATTTTACTTTCCTCTGTATCTCTTTGCCTCTGCTTCATGCGAACTATTTCTTTCCTTTATTGCTCATTCAAGGAATCTGTCATTTTTCTAATCTCCTCTATTTTTTTTATCAATGTCTTCTTTAGAAGCAATTATAAATACTTTTAGTGCAGTGTTTTTTTTCAGATTGGGTTTCCACCCTCTGTTTCTGTAGTTGATTCTTTGCTTCAGGTGCTATGAGTTCTGAGAATTCTTTTATTTCAGAAAAGAATTGCGCTTTGAGTCCCTCTATAACTATCTGCTGTTGCTTATTTACTATCTATGCTATTAATTCGTACACTTGAGCTGAGCTAATAGAAAAGAATTCCCCTTGAGTTCCTTTATTTCTTTCTGCTGTTGCTTATTAACCATCAATGCTATTAATTGATACATCTGAGCTGAGCTAATGTCCTCTGCACTTGTTCTGGGTTGGCACTGGGTTTCCTCCATATGTTTCTGCATTTGTTTCTTTAATGCAGATGTTATTAATTCAGGGATTTCTTTTTTCATTTGCAATCTGAGTTCCTCTATACCTTTCTGCAGCTGTTTCTTTATTTCAGAAGTTGTTGATTTATTGCTTTCAGCTGTGTGATTCCCGATTTGTTCTGTGATAGTGTCTTCTGCACTTGTTATGGGTGGGCTTGTGTTCTGAGATTGCATTTTACTGCTTCTCATTCTCATTTTGTGTAGCACTGTCTTCTGACCTTTGTTGTAGATCTTTGTTGCAGTTATAGCCTTAGCACCTACTGAAGTTCAGGTGTAGATCTACAAATTTGGATAAATCCAGCTGTGTCTGGCTTGGGTCTGGCTTCTGTGCTCTGTTCCTTCCTGTTGCTGCTCTTGAAGGTGAACTTGTCGTGCCCCTCTGGCAAGATGTTCTGCTCCTGGACTAGCTGTGTAGTTCTGTCCCCTACACTCTTATCAGGGATTGCAGTTGAATGGTTTCACCCCAGGCCTGCATGCCAGGCCTGAGCTGAGTATGGAGGGGACAAGATGGAGTAGGGGGGAGAAGCAGCTCTCCCACACACTCACCGGCCTGAACTAGGACTGGATCTGGGGGTTCCCAGAGCATGACAAAAATTCCTACCTGTGGGCAGGGTGTTGGGGGTACTACGGAGTGATGGGTGGTGTTCCAAGAGGGTCGAAGAGGGTGTCGCTCACACTGCATCTGGTCTGGGACCTTTAGGTCATGCCAGCTCAGTTTAACCGGAAGCTCTCCCACACACTGATCGGGCTTGGGCTAGGACTGGATCTGGGGTTTTCTGGAATGCGGCAGAAATTCCTAGTGGGCAGGCGGGGTAAGGGAGGTGCTGTGGAGTGGTAGGGGCCATCCCAAAGGGCTTGAAGAGGGTCTCACCCAAGCTGCGCCTGGGCTGGGACCAGTAGTTTGCCCTGACACAGGTTAGCCAGAAGCTCTCCCACATACTCACTGGGCCTGGACTAGGACTGGGTCTGATTACTAGTATTTTTTCAAAAATTAATACATTGCTGATTGCTGTTTTAGTGGTTATTCAATGTACAAGACATAGACCTGATATCCCATCTCAAACACTATTAGAACAAACCTGTCTATTAATTGAATTAAGAGAATGGAGCTGTATATCTATCCTAACTATTTTGAGTGTACAGACACAAAATGGTCGTTCATTTGTATCCCCTTTTTTCGGTTAGTTTTGTCAGAGAAGGGCATTCTATTGTCATTTAAATACTGTAGGTGCATGAATTCAGGAAAATATCCCAACATAGTCCAATAGTTCATAACAGTATTGAATTTTCCATGAGACTGTCAATGTCTGAAGTTGTTGACTTAAGCCTTTTAGAGCTCATCATATTAATATGGCTTTACTTCTTATACTTCATTTTTATACTTTTCTGCTGGATGGTTAAGATCAAGAAAGAACAAGACCTATATAACAAGAAATATACCTTTTGTATCTGATAAGGTCAGTCAAATCCTCTCAGGATTTACCGTTAAATCCTGTACCTCAGTTTGTAGATCCTTTGTCAGTGTCAGCCATGTGGATGAGTCATGGCCATTGCTTGGTCAATTGCTCTCTTTGAAAGCCTGAGAGAATGTTTTCTCTCCATGTGACTCTCCTTAGGCACACTCTACATTATCGATCAGTTTCCTCTGTGGCCCCAAAATCTCCTTGATCTGACAAGTTGGGACACAATTGAGTTACAGTATGTTACAGTAAAGGTTCTCCTATTTCCTGAGTACTTGCTGACCTTGAAAGGTCAGGGCCAAAATATTGGCTGTCCTTGTAGCCCTTGATTTTCTTTAGTTTTTGGTCTGCAAACTTAAGTTTTTAACCCTCCAGAAGAGAAGCCAAATGATATTATTACCCTATAACATAGGCAGCTGAGCTTAACCTCACTATCTGTCTGAATATCAAATATCTTAGAT
>NW_004524616.1:14870900-14909685 GCF_000260255.1 Octodon degus | reverse complement strand
ATAGTCAGGGTGAGAGACCTACCAATTAACTGCTATTTTCAAAAACATGCTGAAGATTCTCAGGACCATTGCCTTTCCCATCTTGTGCATATAAATATATGACTTTGCCCCTGTCATGTTTTTTCGCTTTTCTCCTTGCCCTCTCTTCGATAATTAATCCTCAAGTTCTCGCTTTCTTTTTAATTGTGCTATGCCTTTCTATATTTAATTCTTCCTTTGGGATCTTGTCCTAGGGAGACTATACAATATTTACACATTTGGGCCTGGTTTATTTCCCTTATGAGTATACCTTCAAGTGGCATCCACTTAAATATAAAGGCTTTGAGTTTCTCATACTTTATAGCTGAGTAGTACTCCATTGTATAAAAACACCACAACTTTTTCATCCATTCCTCAGGTGATGGGCATCTTGGTTTGTTCCAAGATTTGGCTATCACAAATAGTGCTGCTATGAACATAGGTACACATATATCACTATGATATGACATTTTCAGTTCCTCTGTGTAAATTCCCAGTAGCAAGATAGCTGGTTTGAATGGGATTTCCAGTCCTAGTTTTTAAAGCAGTCTCCACACTGATTTCCATAATGGTTGCACCAGTCTACATTCCCACCAGTAGTGGAGAATGGTTCCTTTTTCCCTACAGTCTCTCCAACATTTGTTGCTGGTTGATTTCTTTATGGTAGTCATTCTTTCTGGAGTGACATGAAATCTCAGTGTTGTTTTAATTTGCATTTCACAGATGGCTAGTGATGTGGAGCATTTGCATATATTTATTCGTTTCTTTAATTTTGTCCTCTGAGAAGTATGTATTCATCTAGGATGCCCAATTTTGCATTGGGTCTTTAAATTTTGGAGCCATAATGTTTTTTATTTCTTTACAAATTTGAGAGAGTAGACATTTGTTTGAGTGTGTATTAGTCAAGATCTTTTCCCAATTTGTGAATTGTTCTTTCACTTTGTTCTTAATCTCTTTTTCTTTCTAAATTTCTTTTGACATGCAAAAACATCTCAATAAGAGGAGGTCACAGTTGTTACCCATGCAATTGGATTTTTGTTCATGAATTCTTTGCTTAACCCTATGTCTTCAAGAGTTCTTCCTACTTTCTCTTCCAGGAGATTTAGTGTTTTTCTGTTTTAATGTTTAGATCTTTAATCCCTTTGGACTTTAGCTTAGTGCATGGTGATAGACCTGGTTCAAGATTTTATTTTCAGCATGTGGAGAGCTAGTTTTTCCAGCACCATTTGTTAAAGAGGCTATCTTTCTTCCAGTAAATATGTTTGCCCCTTGTTTCGAAGATAAGGTGGCTGCGTGTGTTTGTAGTTTTCTGCATCTTCTAATCTAACAATTCCATTGTTCCCAATGTCTATTTTATTGCCAGTACCATGCTGCTTTTATCACAGTGGCTTTGTAGTATAATTTCAAGTCAGGAATTGTAAAGCCTCCTGCCTTGTCTTTGTTGCTCAGGATTGCCTTTGTTATTCTAGGTCTTTTCTGATTGCAAATAAATTTTAGGAATGATTTCTCTAGCTCTGTGAGAGAAATGTTTTTGGTAGTTTGATAGGGATTGCATTAAGTCTGTAAAGAATATTGGTAGTTTGGCCATCTTCACAATATTAGTTCTTCCTATCCATGAGCAGGTAATATCTTTCCATTTTCTGACATACTCTACGATCTCTTTTTTCATAGTATTGTAATTTTCCTGGAAAATATCATTGACTTCCTTAGTTAGATTAATTCCAAATATTTTATTTTCCATGGTGCTGTTGTAAAATGTAGTTTGTCTAATTTCCCTCTCAGTGTGTTTGTTACCTGTGTAGAGAAATACTATTGACTTTTGACCATTGACTTTTTATCGTGCTATGCTACTGAATTTGTGTATCAATTCTAGTAGCTTTTGGGTTTTGCAAGTAAAGTATCATGTCATCTGCAAATATGTATAAGTTAACTTCTTTACCTATTCTTATTCCTTTTATTTCTCTCTCTTGTCTAATGACTGTAGCTAATGATTCCAGAACTATATTGAATAGGAGTGTTGATAGAGGACATCCTTGTCTTGTACCAGATCTGAAAGTAAAAGATTTAAATTTTTCCCCATTTAGAATTATGTTAGCCATTGGGTTGTCATAGATGGGTTTTATCATATTGAAGTAGAGGCAGTCTATTCCAATTTTCTGTAGGACTTTGAACATGAATGTGTGTTCGACTTTGTCAAAAGCCTTTTCTGCATCAATTGAGATGATCATGTGGTTTTATATTTTGCTCTATTGATATTGTGCATTACATTTACAGATTTGCATATATTGAACCATTCTTCCATGTTTGTGATGAATCCTACCTGGTCATGGTGTATAATCTTCTTGATGTTTCGCTGTATACTTTTTGCTAGGATTTTATTGAGGATTTTTGCATCTATGTCCCAGAGGGAGATTGGTCTGTAGTTTTCTCTTTCAGTTATGTCTTTCCTTGGTTTTGGTATCAGTATAATACTTGCCTCCAGGAATTATTTTGGGAGGATTGCTTTTTTTGCAATTTCAGTGAAGAGTTTAAGCAGTATAGGGATTATGACTTCCATAAATTTCTTTTAGCTATGAATCCATTAGTACCTGGACTTGTCTTTATCAGTAGGTTTTTTATTTCATTTTGTATTTCATTGGCTGTTTTTGGGTTTTTGAGAGTTGTTAGATCTTCTTGATTCAGTTTTGGTTATTTGTACCTCTTTAGGAATCTGTCTATTTCTTCTGTGTCTTCTATTGTATGAGAGTAAAGATTCTGAAAGTAGCTATTGATAGTCTTCTGAATTTCCACTGGGTTTGCGGAAACTACACCCTTGTCATTCCTTATTGCTTGTATTTGAATTTTATCTTTCCTCTTTTTGATGAGGTTACCTAGGGGCTTATCAATTTTATTTAATCTCTCCAAGAACCTGCTTTTTGATTCATTAATTCTTTGAACTGTTTTCTTCATCTCGACTGAATTAATTTCTGTTCTAATCTTTATGGTTTCTTCCCTTCTTTGGGCTCTGGGTATGATTTGCTCTTCCTTTTCTACAAGTTTGAGTTGCAGCATTAGGGTGTGTATTTGTTCCTGTTCTGTTTTCCAAATGTGTGTGTTCACAGCTATAAATTTCCCTCTAAAAACTTCTTTCATCACAACCCACAAGTTCCAATATGTTGTGCTTGAATTTTCATTGAATTGTAGATATAGTTCAATTTCTTCTTTGATTTCATCTGTGACCCATTGGTTGCTGAGGAGAGTGTTATTTAATTTCCATGTATGTATGGGTTTTTTCTGGTTTTTGTTGTTGTTTATCTAAAGTTTCATTGCACTGTGGTCAGATAATATGCATGGGATAATTTCTGTTTTCTTGCATATACTTAAGCATGTCCTATGGACTAGTATGTGGTCTACATTAGAAAATGACCCATGTGCAGCTGAAAAAAAATTGTATTCAGATGTGATTGATTTGAATACTCTATATATCTCCACTAAGTGCATTTGTTCCAAGCTCTTGTTCAGTTGTTTCTTCTTTGCTAATTTTTTGTCTGCTTGACCTGTCTCTTTGGGATAAAGGAATATTAAGTTCTCCTGTTAAGATTGTGGTGTTGAATATTAGGTTTTTCACATCTATTAAGATTTGTCTTATGTTGAGCTGTAGGGGACTCAGGTCAACAATTTCTGACATTGCCAGTGAAGTGGAAAACCCAATACTGTTATGGACTACTGGACTCTTTTATAATATTTTTCTGAGTTAATACACCTATAATATTCATTTAATGGAACTAAACAAGAAGGGGGATACAGATGAATGTCCATTTTGTATCTGTGTATTCAAAGTGATTGGGATACATATATAGTTACATTCTCTTAATGAATAGAAGGATTTGTTCTAATAGTGTTTATAAATAGGATATCATGTCCGCATCTTGTACAACAAATGGCCACTAGGAAGAATGTATGCAGTGTGTTGATTGTTGGGACTGTCCTACTGATTTGGTTTCAAACTGTCTCATTGCTATTTTTCTCAATAAAATTATGGAAAAAAAAGATTTGTCTTATGTAGTTGGGTGCTCCTGTGTTTTGTGCATAAATATTTATGAATTTTAACCTCTTTCTCTTGAATTTTTGCCCTAACCAGTATATAGTGGCCTTCTTTATTTTGCTTGATCATTGTTGGTTTGAAGTTGAGACTGTCTGAGAATAGCATTGCTACCCCTGCTTTTTTCTGATGTGTTGTTGCATGTAGTGTTGTTTTCAGTTCTTTGACTTTCAGTGTATGAATTTCTTTATGAGTTAAGTGCATTTCTTGTATACAGCAGATTGTTGGATTTTGTTTCCTAATCCTCTGTGCCAGTCTGTTTCTTTTAATTGGTGAATTGAGTCCATTTATATTAATGGTTATAATTGAGACATGTTGACTTATGATTGATATATTGTTTATTGTGCTGTTGTTTATTCCTTTTTTCTTTTTCTCCTGTATTTAATTGTTTGCCCTATTTAGTGGGTTCCTTCTGTTCTGTTTCATGTAGTTCTAATCATTTTGTTCCCTTTCAAAATCATCTTTCAGTAGTCTGTGTAGGATTGGCTTTTTTTTTTTTTTTTTTTTTTGCAGAGCTGAGGATTGAACTCAGGCCCTTGCACTTGCCAGGCAAGCACTTATTCTACTGAGCCATCTCCCCGGCCCTTAGGTTTGGCTTTGTCATCATAAGATTCTTTAGTTGTTCTTCCTCATGAAAGTATGTCACTTCTCTAACAATCTTGAAAGAGAGTTTTTCATTGTACCGTAGTCTGGGCTGGAGTTTTTTTTTTCATAGAGGACTTGAAATACTCTGCTCCATGCTTTTCTTGCCATCATGGTTTGTGAAGAGAAGTTGCCATCATTTTAATGGGTTTTACTTTGAATGTGCTTCTTTTCTCTAGTGGTTTTCAGTATATTATTCTTGTACTGGATTTCTTGGATGTTGACTGCTATGTCTCAGTGTGTTTTTAATTGTGTTGAAGTTATTTGGCATTCAGTATGCTTTGGTTTCTTGGATTTCAGATTGTTTCCTCATATTTGGGAAGTTTTCTGGTATTACTTCTGCCCATATTTTTTTGATATCATTTGTATTGACTCCTTCTTTCTCATTGATGCCTATTAGTCTCACATTATTCATCTTTGCTTTGTCTTGCAGGTGATGAATTACTTTTTCCTGCATCCTAGTTGTTTTTAAGAGATCTTTTCTTACTTTTTCACTAGCTGCACCAGTATCTTCACGATCTAAAATTCTGTCTTCAGTTTTGCTTAAACAGCTTTGCAAGCTTGTAATTGAGATTTTAAGTTCCTCTGTATCTCTTTGATGCTGCTTCATGTGCTATATTTCTTTCCTGTATTGCTTATTCATGGATTCCATCATTTTTCTAATCTTCTCTATTTTTTTAATCAATCTCTTCCTTACAAGCAGTTATTAATTCTTTTACTACAGAGTTTTTTCAGATTGTGTTTCTTCCATATGTTTCTGCATTTGATTGTTTATTTCAGATGCTATTAATTCAGAGATTTCTTTTTTTATTTCCTATCTGAGTTCCTCTATACATTTCGGCAGTTGTTTCTTTATTTCAGACACTTGATTCATTGATTTCAGCTGTGTGATTCCCAATTTGTTTTGTGCTAGTGTCATTTGCACTTGTTTTGGGTGCTCTTGGGGTCTGAGTTTGCATTTTACTCCTTCTCATTGTCATTTTGCCTAGCACTGTTCTTTGACCTTTGTTGTAGTGCTTTGGTGCAGTTATAACCTTCGCACCTATTGAAAATCAGGTACAGATTTACAAGGTTGGAATTTATCCAGTTGTGCATGGCTTGGATCTGGGTGCTCTGCTCAGCTTCTTGCTGCTGCCCCCCTTGGGAGTGAACCTGTTGTGCCCCTCTGGCAAGATGTTCTGCTCCTGGACTAGCTGGATGGTTCTGTCCCCTGCTCTCTCTGCAGGGACTGCAGCTGCAGAGTTTCACCCCTGGCCTGTATGCCAGGTCCAAGCTGGGTCTGAAGGGGACAAGGGAGCATAGGGGAAAGGGCAAGGTGTCCCTCCCACTTACTGGGCCTGGGCTTGGACTGGATCTGGGTTTCCAGAGAACACGGCAGAAGTTCTCACTCAATGGGTGTGGGGGTGGGGGCTCCAGAGTGGTGGGGGTGTTCCAAGGGTGGGACAGAGGGTCTCAGTCATGCAGTGCCTGTGTTTGGGCCAAAGAGGTCTTGCAGTCACAGTGTAGCCAGAAGTTCTCTCACACACTTCCTGACACTGTATAAATTTTGACTCTAAGGGCCAACCAAATAGCTCAGGGGATTAAAACTCCTGCAAACAGGCACAAAGCTCTTCGGAGGCTATAAGCAGGTGGATCACTCCGGTCTAAACTAGTAGCATTTCCCTAAATACCCTGTAGACCCTTCCCTAAAATACAAAACAATAAAAATAACTAAATAAATAAATTTTTACTCTGCTATAATAGCTAGAATATATTGTGCAAAACCTAAGATGAGATCCCACTTGGGATTCTTTGTAATATTTTCCATATAGTCTGGATTTTGTCCTTGAAGTCTGCCTATTCCGATGTCTTTGAGATTTCTACCCACTTTCTCTTTCAGTAATTTTAGTGCTTTTTGTTAATATTTAGATCTTTGATATATTTGGACTTTAAGACATGGTGATAGATTCAGGCCTAGTTTTAGTCTTCAGCATGTGGACAATCAGTTTTTCTAGCACCATTTACTAAAGATATTATCTTACTTGCAGTGAACATGCTTGGCTCCTTTGTCAAAGATATACTGGCTGAGTGTATTTAGGGATACATCTGCATCATGTATTCTGTTCCACTGATTCTCAGGGTTTTCTTTGAATACCATGCTAATTTTATCACTGTAGCATTGTAGTATAATTTGGGGTCTAGCATTGTGATGCCCCCCTGACTTGCCTTTGTTGCCTAGGGTTGCTTTTGATGTTCTAGGTGTCTTCTGGTTCCAAATGAACTTTAGGAATGTTTTCCCTAGATTTGTGAGGTATGCTAATGGTTTTTTTTTGTCAGGATTCTATTAATCTGTATAGCAGTTTTGGGATTATGGCTATTTTCACAATGTCGATTCTTCTTTTTCAGGAGCAAGGTATATCCTTTCAGTATCTGAAATCCTACTCAATCTCCTTCTTTAGGCTACTGTACATTTTACTGCACAGATCTTGCCAGACTGATTCCTGGTAGAAAGTGTATAATGATTGTAGTATTTAAATTTAATTGAAAAGTCATAGATTGAACTAGAATATAAAAGAAGGTGTAAGATTTCTGGTCAAAGACTACTCAAATATTGAAAGACAAGCTAAGCTTAATTATAGAAAATTGATTTAGTTTTTAAAACTAAATTGCTATGTATAAATTTTGACTCTAAGGGCCAGCCAAATAGCTCAGTGGATCAAAGCACCTACAAACAGGCTCAGGGTTTGTGGACTCAATCCCTTGGCCTGCTGTGCTGTCCCTGCCCCAGAGGCGCACCGAGATGCTATTGTAAAGGATATGCTTTCCCTAATTTCTCTTTCTTTGAATTTGTTGCTTGTGACAGGAATGCTATTGATTTTTGAGTGTTGACTTTGTATCATGCTATACTGCTGAATTTAGACATTAAATCTATAAGCTCATACGTGGAGTTTTTGGGGTCTTCTATGTAGAGTACCATGTCATTGGCAAATAATGATAATTTAAGTTCTTCTTTATTATCCTTATTTCTTTTATTTTTTTCCTCTTGTATTGCAACTCAGACTAACATTTCCAGAACTATATTGAAAGGAGTGATGATAATGGACACCCTTGTCTTGTTTCTGATTTTAGAGTAAAAGCTTTCAGTGTTTGATCTTTTACTATAATGTTAGCTGTTGGTTTGTCATAAGTGATTTTATAAGTTTGAGGTAAAGACCATCTATTCCAATTTTCTGTAGGGTTTTCTTGTGAATGGGTGTTGGAGTTTGTAAAAAAAACCCTTTTTCTCCATCTATTAAGATGATCATGATTTTGTCATTGGTTCTGTTAACATGGTTATTACATTTGTTGTTTGCATATATTAAACCATCCCTTCATTCCCTGGCTGAATCTGTATTGGCTATAATGTACAATCATCTTGATGATTTGCCCTACTCTATTTACCAATGTCTCAATAAAGAATTTTTGCATTTCTCTTCATTAAGGAGAATGGCCTAGAGTTTTCATTTTTGCTTACATTCTTCTCTGGTTTTGGAATCAGGGTAATACTTGATTTCATGCATCATTTTAGAAGTACTACTTTCTTTTAAATTTCATTAAAGAGTTTCAGCATTAGTGGAATTAGTTCTTCTCTAAATTTCTTGTAAAGCTGAACAGTGAATTCCTCAGAGCCTGTGATATTTTGTTGGCAAATTTTTAATTACATTTTCAATTTCATTGGCTGATATATATATTTTTAGAATTTTTATATCTTCTTGATTTTGTTTTGACAGTTTGACTATGTCTATGAAACTGTCCTGTTCTATTTTCCATTTTATTAGAATATAGGTTCTCATATTAGGTATTGATGATCCCTTGGATTTCTGTGAAATCTATTGTGATTTCTCCCAATGGGCTTTCCTTTATAAGTGATGTTTCTCTTCTCTCACTGCGTTTGATATTTTCTCTGCTTTGTGGGATCTTGAGTATTCTATGTACATTTATTTTGGTCATGGATATTTAGAGATCTATATGCTTCGTCTATTTGTGTGTCAAATTATTAATGTTTGGGAAGCTTTCTGCCATTATTTCTGTGAAACATTTTATTTATTTATTTATTTATTTATTTATTTATTTATTTATTTGTATTTTAAGGAAGGGCCTACAGGGTGTTCAGTGTCTCACTACTAAATCAGACTCATAGTGATACTCCTGTTCACAGCCTCCCAAGAGCTGGGATTACAGTTATGCGCCACCACACCCAGTCTCAATTGCTGTCTCAGCACTCCCCAGGGATGGGGCTGGCACAGCAGGCACAGGGACCGAATCCCCAGGGTCCTGTATGAAGCAATTTTTTAATGGTTTTTGAGCTATTTCCAGTTTTCTCATTGATTACAGTCAATCTTATATTGTTCTTTGCTTCATCCTATAGCAGTTGGATTGATTTTTCTTGGTCTCTTAAGATTTTTAATGTATCTTTTTTCACAGTTGCTAGTCACATTCCCATCTTTTAGGGCTGCTATTCTATTCTCACTTTCATTCAATCTGCTGTCCATATTTTCAGTGAAGTTTGTGATCTACATTTCTTTTTTATTTTTTAAAATTCATTTTAATGTGAAAAAATGAAAGTAGCAATCAAAACAGTCTCAAAACAGGTTAGTAGGACAGTTACAATAATTAATACATTGCATATTGTTGTCTTCATAGTAGTTATTCAGAGGACAAGATGCAGACATTATATCTTGTCTAAACAATATTAGTACAAACTTTTCCTCTCAATGAACTAAGAGAAAGTAGCTATATATCTAGCGTATTTTGTGTATACATTTCTATTTGAATCTGTTTAACTGATTTCTTTTCTTGTCTATGTTTGTCATTTGTGGTTTTTATCATTTTCCCAAGCTCCTCTATGTGTTTATGTGACTTAATATCTTTCCTTTTGATCATCATTTCTTTGCACCTTAGAGATTTTTTTTATGGCCTGTTCCACTTGTTTTTTTCACTTCTGCTGCTATCCTTTCCCACAGTTCCATTTGTTGGTGTCTGATTTACTCTTATCTCTTTGTGGTCTGGACTTGTTCTGGTAGGCTAACTGCTTGGAATTGCATTTTGCTTTTTTTCTTATCATTTTCTACTTTATTTTGTTTTCCATGTTGATGTTTATAAATTTCTTGAGTCAGATAGCCTTATCACTGGTTTTAAGGTTTTCCTAAGTGGTGTCTGTTCCTCCAGACATCTAGACATAGGTGGTCTTACACCTATCCCAAGAACCTACCTTCCCAATATACTTCTGAGATTAAGGAGTATCTATCTATTTGACTTAGGGCCCATTCCTTTCATAATGGACTATGGTGATGCTTATTACACCTTATAATTGTAGTTATAGCATTATGACATCCTGGTTAAAGTGGTTCAAGTGACAATAATAGTAAACTCAAGTACAGCATGGCTGCTGACAAATTGTGGTAACTATTGGCCTGATATCTACAGTCATAGGAGGAAGTCCTACAGAAATATAATATAATCCAACTTATACCAGGAACATGTATGCAATGATTTTCCACTTAGTGGAGTGATTTTTGCCCTCTTATGTGGGGGAGTTGGGATTACATAGGATAGGATGAAGAGATGAATGAGGTTAAATATAGTAGGAGGTTTCAGGGCACAGAGTCATTATTCAGGTTTTGGGATTTGAAGGACACAGGAAGGAAGAGAAGGCCTAGGAGTTTTTAAGTAAACCAGAAAGAGCAGAGACATTGTTTACTCACTTGAAAGTATCATAAAATCAAGCAAAATAGTTGACAAGAGAAGAAGAGGATGAGTAGAGTAAAACAAACAAACAAACAAGGTTAGAGATCACCTGTTGGCTTGTATTGCTAATGTTACATGGGACAATTCCACATTTGTAGTTCTGCCTGTCCATCATGTGTTCCTTAACCAGGGTCATACTGTGTCATTCCCACAGTTCCTGTGTCATTTGCTCAAGTCTTCAAGCCCTTTGTCTCTCCAATGGAGAGAGAGAGAGAAATTGAGCTCACACTTCTCTCACCAGCCAGGACAATTGAGGAAGAGCTAGACTTTATTGAGTTTTTAATTGGTCAATCACCTCCCTAATTAAATAATATTATTTCATTTAATTTTAGTACTTAATTATCTTCATTTATAGGTATAGAAATGAATCATAAATATTAAATAATGTGCCCAAGGATAAACATAATTATGTGTAACATAAAGGTATTGTAAATCTATATCTATAGTCAAACATGCATATCACAAATTATCCCCAATGAAAAAATCAGTCTATTCAGATGTGTTCTTCCTTCCTCATCTGTTTAGAAGTCAGATAATGCAACATCATACAATAATGGATGTTGTTTGCTCTATGAGAATAAAAAAAAGAAAAGAATTCACTCATCAAAGCTGAGAGTATTTTTATTTATCTAGAGTTTGCTTTCACTGTCTCATTGTTGACAATTTCCAGTTTTGTGGACAGAGATAGGGAATAGGGGAGGAAACCAAGGTGATTGGACCTAAATAACCATGTCCCATGTCCTTTTCCTGGATTCAAGTCACTTGTTCTCTAGTTAGTTCATCTAAGAACCTCTGAATCCTGAAGGAAAAATTACAAAATCAAGTCATTCTTTATTTTAAGAGTTCTAATGTTACATGATTTTAGAGTGGCATAGAACAACATGAAAGAACTTGCCTGTGTCTTTTTTTTTCCATTCTTTGAGACTAGGCCTGGATGCACTGTTTTTTAATATGCACAAAATGTAACCCACTTAATCATTTCTATTTCTTCTCAAAACTCTAAAAATTTTGCTTACAACTTTTTGGTCAAACCACACAGGCTTTCCACAGGATAGACAGCCCACTCTAGACATACTCCATCCATCCCAGACACCCAGATTCCATTCTCTTTCTCAGTATATCAGGTATCCCAGAAGCTGAAGAAGCAGACCCAGTTGGCAGCTCTTTCTCTGAGTTTGAGAGCTAGAATTAGATAAGGCCAAATGGGAGCTTAGAACCCAATCAGTTCCCTAGCCACAGAGTGACTGCTTTAGCATAGTTACTTTACTGAGAACTTGCAGGCTATTGTCACTGGACAGGCTCTAGATGGTTCTTTATCACTTCATTCAATTGCTAGATTTCTGAGCTGGGGACTTCCTCAGAGGACCAGAAATATATTCCACTCCAATCTGCATGCCAATCTATTTTGTTCATTAAATATCACAATTTCTTAGTCTGGCCAATTTCCTTTGGTATACATATGCAGCAAAATAAGCACTCATAAATGCTTACTGAATGAATGACTTAAGCAGTAAATCAAGAATAACCACATAAAAACAAATTTAACTTTAAAATAGTATTTCTTTAACCTAACATCGTTTTTCAAATGCCAAAGAATGATATTCAATGATTCTGAAACTTTGACATGCATAAAAGTCATTTAGAGAGATTTGTTACAATGCAAATTATGATTGGGCCTGAGATCCACAACTTTAAAGCATGGGGATGGTTCTGTTGGCTCAGACTACACCCTAGCAATGTCTTTCTTTGCTCCAAAAAGAGTTTTTATGCTTATTGAAATCTTAGTGAGCTTCTGTGTTATCAAAATTCATCTATCATTAATAAAATTATATTTACATCTTGGCACATAGTAAGTAGTCAATAAGCAAATATTAAAACAGTATTTTAATCAGGAAGAGGAAAAAACCTGACATAAAGGATGGGCAAATTTTCCTAGTCACTGATGAAGAGAGTTTGCAATGAAATCTTTTTTGTTTGTTTGTTTGTTTGGGTTTGTTTTGCAAAAAGGATCTCATTATGTAACCCAATCTAGCCTCAAATTTGAGGCAATCCTGTCTCAGCCTCTTGAGTTCTAGCACTACAAGTGTGCACTTCATGGCTGCTTTTCAGAACTTTGTATAAAGTACGTGCTGCATGATCATTTCTGCACAACAGCATTGAAGCTTTTGCTATGAAATGTGCTCAAAGTTCTCTGCTAAGTGGAAGAGAAATGGAAAAAATAGTTAAAACCCAATCACTAGCACTATGTATTAATGTTACATGTCAATTTGCCTGGACCGTGAGATGTTCAGATATCTAATTTAAAATTTTTCTGTATCTACATAAGCACATTTCTATATGAGAACAGCATTCACAATGATGAACTAAGCATATGGCCCTCCCCAGGGGGTGACATCATACTATTTTCTGGGGGCCAGAATAAAACAGCCAGAGTAAAATTAGAGCCTCTCTCATTAGAACCTCTCTTCTACCTGACTACTGAGCTGGAGTGAGGCTCTTGTCCTGTCCTTGGTGTTCCTGTTTCTCAGGGTTTCAGACTAGTATCTACATTGCTGGGTTTCCCTTTTTCAAGCATTCAAAGGTCACTAGCAGCCTTCCTGGGTCTCCAGCTTGCAGATGGCAAATTGTTGGATTCTGTCTCCATAATAATGTGAGAAAATACCTTATAAACTATACGTATGTATCAGTCTTTGTGTGCATGCACATATACAAGCATACACATATACAAATGGTTTCTATTTCTCTATGCATGGAAACTGAGTATTGTAGCCCAGAAGGGTTTTAAGTTTTAATATTTATTATAAATAAAGAGTAAGAACATAGGAGTGAAACTGAGTTTATGAAAACAGTAAAATTAATGATGAAGTCCATTGTAACTTTCCAGAAATTAAAGCCCTTGAAACAGAATAATAAGAAACAAGGTATTCCCACCAATAATTTCAAAGCATGTTTTTGAAAGAAGATACTCATGTGTCCTGTGCTATTAGAATTCATATTGGTAAGCAGGGTTTCTATAAATTAAATAAGGTATAAAAGTTTCTACTTAACCTTTATTTCTTCACCATATTTTTTTTTCTTTTTGGCAGAACCGGAGATTGAACTCAGGCCCTTGCTCTTGCCAGGGAAGCGCTTATTCCACTGAGCCATCTCCCCGGCCCCTTGACCACAAATTTTTAAAGCAGCAATCATGCTCAACTAGGAGCTAGCATTCAAGCTGGATTCTTAATAGAGATATCATATATAACCTAAAATTCAGAGACTTGAGTTAGTCATACTCCCATGTTCATGACAGAGTCATAACTGTCCATTCAAGACTCATCTATTTTTTCATTTTATGTTTCTTGCTTCTTCCTGGATCTGTACCACCACATACACCCTTGTAAGAAATCACTCTAATGTGTTCAGCACTTTTCTTGCATATATAGGTTTACTTTAAATATGGTACTATTTTGCTGTGTGTCTATCTTTGGGGGTTTGTCCAAGTAAAAAAGCATTACAGATCTTAATTTCTCCTTCCATCACTATGTTTGATCAATCTAACCACATAAATTTATTTTTAATTTTTACCTCTGTGAGAATCCTCAACACTTCATCTATTTGTTCCTCTAGAAGGACATACTAAGGTTGTTATACACCCTTCCCTAGTTACCTGAATACAGACTCCATGGGAGCTCAAGGATGGGCCCAAGCCCTGTACATAATAGATTAAACTGTCTCCAGATTTCTCTCCAGATTATATCTTTGAGTCTCTAAGTCCATAGTATCTACTTTGTCCTATTTTCTATTCCTTATTTTTAAGAATTTTTATACTGCAAATATTGACCTCTTGTCAGTTTGTGATTTCTCCAATGATTTAGCCCAATCTGGTCCACTGAACAGAAATTCATAATTTTTATGGAAATTCATCATTTCATCATATATCTTATACATTTGAAGAATCAATTAATCTTCCACAAATTAAAACCATAGCAATAGCTTGTACATTTATATTTACTTTATAGTTGTACTTTACACATTTAAATATGACCTACCTAAATAGTCAACTGTTTTCCAATATTAACAAGTAAATACTATCCTTTTCTTTCAGAGTCAGGTATCAGGATCTCATATAAACATGGGTTGTTTTTTTTTTCAAGAACTCAGTCGTGTTTCATTTATTTGGCTTTATAGCAATCTTATGTTTCAAAATAGGGTGATATTTTTCTGATATAAAGTCTAATGTAATGTGATGTTTTAGTGGTTGACCTCAGCTTCCTAATATGCATTCTATAACTTTGTATCTATATTATAAATGAGAGCCATTTAAAGGTGACTTCTTAAAATATTTGTATGGTCTCCTCTATAGACCTAATTTTCAGTCTGGTGAACACAGAATTTGTAGTAAACATAATCTCCTTAATTTCAGAGAAAAGTAGGTCTCCATCTGTCCTTAGAAGACTCATTAGAATTGGTCTCTAATTCAGCCATAGGAACTGTACTCTCCTCTGTCAGTGATTGCTTGGGAGTTTGCATGTGACTCAGTTCTGGCCAGAGAGACATAAGAGAATACAATCTGTGGAGTTTCCTGCCTTAGTTTGTAGTACATAACCTTGGAAAGGAAAGGCCTTTTGTAAATCCAGTTGGGTTTATTCCAGTAACACAAGGCTGATTTAACATTTGAAAATCAATGTGATTCACTACATCAAAAGATTAGTAAAATTCATTTGATAATCTTAGCAGATGCATGAAATGATTTTATTAAATGAAACATTTATTCATGATAAAATTGCTACAATACTAGAAACAGATAAGAATGGTTTATTGTGTAAAAGATATCTGACTCTCACTGCCAACAGGGTGAATGGTAAAACACTAAGAGCTTTATCTCTGAGAAATGAGGACGAGATATGGATGTCTACTGTCATTCCTTCTAACCACAGTAGTCCTATTGCAATGAGGCAAGCAAGATAAAAGGAAGAAAGAGATTGGAAGAAAAAGATCAAGAAACTTCCATTTTCCCCAAACAACATGATAGGTATGTAAAAAACAAGAAAAATCTACATGAAAATTATAATAATTAATGCATGAATTAAGAATACTCACAATATTCAAAATATGTATTATTCCTTGAGAGTAGCAACAAAGATAATTTAAATTTTAAAATTTTAAATTGAAAGAATATTTATAAGAATATGTGACAGCTTAGAAAAAGTCTAATGAAGACAAAAATTATAGAATATTACTGAAAAAACCCTAAGTAAAAAGTTAGAAGTATATGTTTATATATCATAAATTACCATTGGAAAGACATATTCCCATGTTGAGCTAGAGATGCAATAAAATTCCAAGTGAAATTTCTGCAGATATGCATGTGGGCATTAACTTAAATTATATGTAAAAATAAAAATGATTAATAATACCTAAGAACTTGTGAAGAAAAATAAATTAGAAAACTTCCACTATGGTATAAGGCTGTTTTAACTAATGTTAAAAACAGTGGCATAATGTTACAAAAATAGACAATCGGATGTAATAGAGAGTCTGCCATAAGATAACCAAATAGAAATCTCCTGACCCCCTTTCCTCCAATAGGAAAATCAATTCCCTCTGTCTGAAACCAGTTTATAGGGTCCTGTCATGGAACCATGAACAGCAAAGCCAGTAGGAAAACTGGTGTTACTGCACTGTGCCTCCTGGTCAGAAGAATTGCTTGGTCACACACACACACACACACACACACACACACACACACACACACCCCTCCCAGATTTTCATGTAAAGAAGAGAAAACTTAAACATAATTTTCATGTACAAAAGAAAATCAAAAAATAAATGCAATATTCAGAATTTTCAGGGGATAGCTTGGGCATTCTGATTGGCTTTGCCTGAATCTAAGCACTGACCTGAAAAGATGTCATGTTAGTGGCAAGTGAGAATAAGTACAGTGGTTTGAATTACTGCTATAGCCTCTTCCCCATTTTGGTGAAGAATCAATGTGAGAACACCCTCAACTCTGGACTCTTCCCTAAGAGGGAAAGTGTTGGAGCACATAGCCAATGTTCTGGCTTTCAGAGAAATATGCAACAGAACCATTTCTATCTTGCTCTGCAACAGTAGTGATACTCAAGATGCCTGGGGACCACTTAATAGAAGGCTGAGCAACTAGTGGGTGTGCCAAAGGACCCTTGGTACAGCAGAGAGAGAGAGAGAGAGAGAGGGGGGGGGAGAAAAAGAGAGAGGCTAGGACAGTTTGCCTTTCCCTCTGAGGAAAAGGAAAGAATAAGGAAACATATCTCTAGTATTTTGACTTTTCAGAGCGAGCCCTGAAAAAGTAGAAAGCTATGGATTTATAACAAATGGGCTCCTGAAATCCTCCAGGCCTACACAATGACAAGACACCATTCAGTGATAAATTTAAGGCATCATCCAGTGATGAAATAAGCAGCATGCTTAAAATGTCTGGAAAGATGACAGGCACAAACAAACCCAGATAAAAGGACTGGAATAAACACCCAAGTTTTCAGTTTGCCGGTATTGTTGTTTACCAATGAGCATAAAGAACTTTCATGGAAATATGAGTTTAACTGACACACAAATTGTCTGCAATTGAATATAAAACAATTGATATGTATGAGCTCTCAGAGAATCTAAAATAGGTGATTATAAAGAAACTCAACAAAATTAAAGAAAACAAAAAAACAATTCACTACTTTTCCAGAGAAACTTAGAGAAATTCAAGTAACTTTTTAAAAAAATCAAACAAATCTTGATGCTTAAAAGTACAATAGACAAAATGAAAAATTCAATAGAAACCATCAATATCAGAACATTTCATACAAGAGAAAGAATAAATGAGCTCAAGACTTTTGTGAAAAAAGTTAAAGGATAAAAAATGTAAAGCAATGAAGAAAACTGACAAGAACTCTAGAATAAAATTAAAAGAACAAATACTCAAGTTGAGAGTGGTCAAGAGCAATATGAGAGTGTCAAAGGGGTAGAACGAATTATAGGAGTCTGTCTGAACTAGAGGAGTTTATTAATTATAAACTCAGGGAAAAGTGATTGAAATTCTAGTAAGTCAATTCCAATCTACCACTTCCAATGCAACCCACAGCAAGAATACAAAGACAAAGACATATGTGCAGCTGTGGGGAGCCAAGGGTCCCCTAAGTCCACTCAGAATAATGGCTAACCTGAACAAAGGCCATGACCCAAGGCCAAACTGGATTTTATTAATTCGTGAAGAGGGAAGTGTCTTGGGATCCAGTGACTGTGAGAATGGTGGAAAGTGCTAGTGAGCTGGGCTGGATAGAGACACAATAGCACCTCTGTAATATGCAGACAGAAGTATGCAGAAAGCATACTCAATTCTGGTAACAGGTGGCTTCTTAATTTGAAGGAACCAGCATAACATAACTTGAAGAAGTATCTTGTGTTTTGGGTCAGCTGTGTTAACTCTGATGTTGAACTTTTCTTGCCCTGCAACGAAGCTCAAACCCAGCAGACAGCAAGAGTGCACTGTTGCGGAGCGCCTAGCTCACTGAATAGTAGGGAGCTATAGTCAGGTATCACTGACCTGTTGCATTACTTCAAAAGTTACACATTGTATCCACAGCCAGACCCATTTGCAATGCTTAAAGCCAATTGGGGGGTTCGAGTTTCTCCTTAGGCAGCTCTGTGTGCATCAGTACATGGGAATAGGGCAAAGGTGAACCACAATGGAGCCAAGTTATCTTTTATTGGAGGAGCCATCCCAGTGGTGCTCTGTAAGAGTATTTTAAAGACATAGTAACAGAAAATTCCTAAAAATAAAAAGAATACAAACAGCAAAAGAAAAAAAGAAAACACCTAGGTTGTTACACCTATCCCGAGAACATACTTCCTAGCAGATACATTAGGACTAAGAAAGAATGAGATAAGATATTTACAGTGCCAGAGGATGATTTCTGCCAACCAAGAACATTGCACCTAACAAAATTATCCTTTATAAGTGAAGGGAAAATAGAACTTGGGATGTGATTCAGTGGCAAAGCCTAGCATGCATGAGGCCTTTTGTTCAATCCCTAGTGATACTCAAAAAAATGAGAAAAAGACATTCCAAGACAAACGAGAGTAAAAGAACTTTATCATCACTAGACCTGTCCTACAAGAAATATCAAAGGGAATTCTCCAAAGTGAAAGAAACAGATGATAAAGGACAAGAAAGAAATATTTAAAAGTATAAAATTTACTGGTAAGAATAACTGTACAGACAGACTTAGAACCCTCTAATATTGAAAATATGGTGTATATACACTTACACTTTGGTCTAGAGACTAAAATTCAAAACAATTAAAATAATAGCTACTTTATATATTAAGAGATAGCCAATGTAAAAAAGTATAAATAGAACATCAAAAATTTAATATGTGTGAAGGAATGGAATATAAATTGTTCAGTATTTTTATTGACATTTGTCTTCTTTTTGTTTCTTTTCCTAACTGTATGATTAATATCAAGTTATTATCATTTCATAATGCTTGTTACATGCAAACAGATGGTTTTTCTAACTCTCATGGTAACCCAAAAGCAAGCACCTATAAAAGACACACCAAAAATAATCAAGAAATCAAAAAGCATTACTAATATCTTAAACTTGAAATAAGACTTTGAGAAACACTAATAAAATACCAAAAAATCCTAGAAAATAAATAACAAAATGATGCAACTAACACTTAACGTATCCATAATTATCTTAGATACAAATGTATTTAATTCTTCAACCAAAAGACATAGAGTGGCTGCATAAATAAAAACAAAAATAGTAAGACACAACTATATTCTGCTTGCAAGAACCTAACTTCACTTTTAAGGTCATATATAGATTAAAAATGAGAGAAAAATATATTGAATGCAAATGGAATACAAAATAAAGCAAGAATAGCTACAACTGTAACAAGCACAAGGGTCTGAGTTCAATTCCTGGTTTCACCAAAAAAAAGTAAAGCCTTATTAATATACTGAGCTGTAAAAGGTGCAAGTCAACAACTTCTGACATGGCCAGTCCTATGGATAACCTGCTACTATTATGGACTACTGGACTATATTGGACTATTTTGTGGAATTCACACACCTACAATATTTGAATGGCAATGGAATACTCATCTCTGACAAAACTAAGCAAAAAAGGTAGATATAAAAGGACCATTTTGTAGTGGAAAAAATATATATAGTATAGATATACCACTACTTTCTCTTAGTTCAATGAAAAGAAAGATTTGTACTAATAGTGTTTAGACAAGATATCATGTCTGAATCTTGTACTATGAATAACTACTATAAAGACAACAATATGTAATGTATTAATTATTATAACTGTCCTACTAACCTGTTTTGCAACTGTCTCAATGCTATTTCTTTCTCAATAAAATTAATATTGAAAAAGAAAACAAATAGTAAAGATCAAAATAGAAATAAATGAAATAGAAATTCAATAAACAATACAAAAATCAACAAAATGGAGATTTAGTTTTACAAAAATATATTAAAAAATACTGGCAAAACTTTAGTTCATTTAAGAAAAAAAGAAATAAAAAAGGAAACATTTAAATGTACACTACAGACATACAAAGTGTTCTTAGAGACTATCATAAACAACATTATGCTAACAAATTGAATGACATTAGTAATGGAGGACCTGCAACACCACCCCCTCATTGCAGGAGTCTTGCTGAGCTTCAGCCCACCTCCCCCACTATCACAGAAGCAAAGCTGAGCCTCAGACAGATTTGAGGTCCTTGGTGAGTGCTGCTATGCACCTCACAATCTAGGGAGACAGACAGAACCCCAGATAAATTTGGAACACTCAGGGACCTGTGCCCCACCACCCACCATCACAGGAACCTTGCTGAGATTCTGCTTTCCCCACCACCATTAAGAAGTCACACTGAGCCCTGGAGAGTTGATGAACTTTGCATTATCTAACACCTGGGTCCATGAGATGAACACTGAGCTCTGGACATCTTCAAGACCTTTTGTGAGCCATGACCTTCCCCTGATATGAGGGACGGTCAAATTCAAGGGCTAAAAAATGTCAAAATGGAGAAGCATAAGGTAATCTCAAATCACAATGCCATCATGTCCAGCAGGCAAAGACAGAAAAATGTGAAAGTCACACACCTGAAATTTCTGAAATAATTGAAACAGAAGTTAAGAAACAACTTCATCAGGCTATAGAAGAAATCAGATCACAAATAATCTGTCAGGTAAAAAAAGAAATAGCAACAGTCATGAAAGAATTGCTCAGCACATTGAAAGAAGACACAGATTTTTTAAAAAATAGAGGAGCACAGAAAAATGATGGAAACATTGAATGAACAATTCAAGAAAGAACTATAGTGCAAGAAAAAGACTCAAACAGATATCCAGGAAAATAAGAATTCCATTGAAAGCCAACAAAACTATTTAAACAAATGTGAAGATTTCAGACCATGAAGACAGCATTACAGCAAGTGATCACAAAAGGAAAGGTAATAAATAGCCAGGAAATAAAACATAAAAGCTTCAAAGTGATGCAAAGAAAACCAATATAAGACTGATAGATGTTAGCAAAACAGTAAGGGTCAACACAAATCACAGAAAAAGACTATAGGTAAAAGTAGTAGCAGAAAAATTCCCAAGAATGTGAAAAGAATCTCATACACAGATGACTGCAGTACATACAACTCCAATTAGCCTTAACCAAAATAAATCTATACCCAGTAATAAAATAATGAAGATCCCAAAAATTCATCACAAAAACATAATATTAAAAGCTATTAGAGAAAATAAAAGATAAGCTATAATAGAAAACCCATCAGAATCATGGCAGATTTCTCCATACAACCCATCAAATCAAGAAGAACTTGGAGTGAAGTATTTCAGGTTCTGAAAGAAAATAACTTCCAACCAGATAGATGTGCCCTGCAAAATTATCTTGCAAAATTAATGGAGAATAAGACACTTCCCATGACAAAGAACAATTAAAGAAATTCATGACCACAAATCAACCCTAAAAAGAGTACTGAAACATGAAACAGAAAGAGACAAAAATGACTACAACTACAAGAACACGATAGAAAGTAATGACCAAGCAGAGCAAGCAATTAAGCAAAGGGCAAAACTAGGGAACTAACATCAGGAAAGCTATATGAGGAAGTTAAACCAATGAATATCAGTTATAATCATCAATTTAAATGGTCTCAATTCACCAAACAAAAGAAGCAGACTTGTAGAATATATCAAGAAACGAAATTCAACAATATGTTATATACAAAAAACATATTTAGGGCTGGGAATATAGCTCAGCAGCATAAGTGGCTATCTGCTAAGTGCAAGGTCCTAAGTTTGATCCCAAATTCTGGTAAAAAAAAAAAAGAAAAAAGAAAAGAAACACATTTAACTCAAATTGAAATTCATAGACTAAAAGTCAAAAGATGAAAAACAATACTCATGTGACAGGGACCCAGAAGAAAGGAGGAGTAGTTATTCTGTTTGCAGAAAATGTGAACTTCAAATCAAGAATGACCAAGAGATTTTAAAGAGGTCACTACATACTTGATGGGAGAAAATTGCAAGAGGAAGAGATAACAATCATAAACATGTATGCATCCAATGTAAGAGCACACAAGTGTATAAGACATACTTTAACACACATGAAAAATCATATGAGCAATAACGCAGTTGTAATGAGGGACTCTAATACCCTTTTGTAACAAATAGATAGTTCAACTAAGCAAAAAATTAGGAAAGAAATAATAGAACTAAATCAAATTTGTGAAGAAATGCACTTAGTAGACCATTACAGAGTGTTCCACCCAACAATACAGAATACAAATTCCTCTCAGCTACACATGAGATACTCTCCAAAATAGACAACATACTAGCATACGGAGTATGCTTAAATAAATGCAAAGGAATTTAAATCATCCCATGCATGTAATCTGACCACAATGCAATGAAACTGTAATTTATTGACAAAAGAAATTACAAAAAGTCCATAAATACATGAAATCTAAAAAACATCCTCCTGAATAATCAATGGGTCACAGATCAAATTAATGAAGAAATTAGATGATATTTATAATCAAACAAAAACTATAGATACAAATTACTGAAACCTGTGGGAAACAATGAAAGCAGTCCAAAGAGAGAAATGTAATACACCACATCAACAGAGCCTAACACAAGAATTATATGATAATCTCAATAGATGAAGAAAAGGCTTTTGAGAAAGTTAAACACTCATTCATAATAAAAATACTACAGAAAATCAGAATAGACAGTTCTTACCCATATCTGATAAAAGCCATCTATCATGGACAAAAGCTGAAAGTCTTCACTTTAAAATAAAGAGCAAGAGAAGGATGTCCCTGGTCACCCCTTCTGTTGAATATAGTTCTGAAACATTATTGAGAACAATTAGATAAGTGAGAGAAATAAAAGGAATAAGGTTTGGAAAGAAAGCCATGAAATTATCATCATTTGCAGATGACATGATACCGTATATAGAAGAGCAGAAAAAAATTCATTAAGAGAATGGTAGCTTTAATAACAAAATTCAGTAGAAAGAAGTGCAATTATCATTATTTACAGGCTACATGCTACTCTACATAGAAGACCCAAAAACTCCACCAAAAGACTTGTAGAGGGAGTTAATACAAAAAAACATAAAAAGAATGTTTGCAGAAGTCATAGCAGAAAATTTCCCAAGCATGGGAAGTGTCTCAGTTACTTTTCACTCATTACTGAAACAAATACTTAACATCCAAAATTACAAAAGGAAAGGTTTATTTATCTCACAGTTTGTGGAGGTTTTCTCTATACTTGGCTGGATCCCAGTCAGAGTGGCACATGGCAGAGAGCAACAGTTCATGGCCAGCAGAAAATAGCTAAGAGTAAAGGGAAGGGTAGCAGCTTCAGCCTCTAGCAATCCTCTCTCCCCTCTTTATATTATAAACACGCCACCCTGGGGCTTGGGTTGTGGAACTCACACCATATCCATGCTCTTCTCTTGCACAGGATGAGGATGTTTGCAAACTAAGAATCCAGACTCTCTGCTGAGTCACTTAAACTTCTAAACTTCTCAAGTTGACACAATTTATCAACCACTACAGGAAGAAAAACTGATATGCAGATAAGTGAAGCATATAGAACTCCAGCTCACCATAATCAAAATAAATCTTAGACACACAATCAATAACCCAGAAACTGAGAAAAAGAACAGAGTATTAAAAGCTGTTAGAAAAAACAGACCACTTATGATGAAAAGCCCATCAGAATCACAGCTGATTTCTCAACACAGAAAAATCAAATCAAGAAGCACACAGAATGAGATATTCGAGGGCCTGGAAGAAAACAACTTTGAACCCAGACTAATGTAGCCTGCAAAACTATCTATCAAATTTAATGGAGAAATTAGATACTTCCATGACAAAGAACAACTGAAGAAATTCAAGACAACCAAATAAACCCTACAAAGAGTACAGACAGATATTTCAGAAAGAGATAAAGACAACCCAACTTCAAAACCAACAGAAGATAACCACTAAGAATGTAAGTAATTTAGCAAAAGGGAAGGCTAGGGCTCCTAACATAGGAAAACAACATGACAATGATAAGCCACTACTTATCAGTTATAACTATCAACATAAACAGCCTCTATTCACCAATCAAAAGAAGTAGACTGGCAGAGTGGCTCAAGAAACAAAGTCCACAGTGTAATTGCTTAGTTCCCAGATATTGGCATATAGAGTTAGGGTGAGAATTCTACCCATTAACTTATATTTTCAAAATCCTGATGGAGATTCTTAGGACCATTGCCTTAACTATCTTGTTTATATAAATGTATGGTTTTGCCCCTGCCATATATCCTAAGTTTTCTCCTTAGTTCAATGAGAATAAAGGTTTGTAATATTGTTTAGACAAGCTATCATGTCTGCATTTTGTCCTCTGAATAACTACGATGAAGACAACATGCACAATGTATTACTTATTGTAACTGTCCTACTAACTTGTTTTGAAACTTTTTCATTGCTATTTTTTCTCATTAAAATGAATAAAAAATTTTAAAAAAGAAACAAAATCTAACAATATGCTGCATACAAGATACACATTTAACTCAAAAAGAAATTAATAGACTGAACATTGAAGTATAGACTACAATACTCCATGTGACAGGAATTGGGAAAAAACAAGGGTAGCTATTTTCATTGCTGACAATGTCAACTCCAAACCAAGTGTGATTAAAAGAGATAAAGAAGATCACTACATGTTAGAGGAAAACTGCAAGAAGAAAAGATAACAATTATAAATATATATGCCCCAAATGTGAGAGAACCCAACTATATAAGCAAATTTGAACAGCCATGAAAAAATCTAATGAACAGTAGCATAGTTGTACTTAAGGGATTTAATACCACGTTGATACAAAGAGATAGATAAACCATACAAAACATAACCAAAGAAATAACAGAACTAAACCAAACATGTAAAGAAATGGACTTAGTAGACCTTTACAGGGTGTTCCACACAACAACATCAGAATATACATTTTCTAAGCTGCACTTGGGATGATCTCCAAAATAGATCATGTGCTAGTACATAGAACATGCCTAAATAAATGCAAGGAAATAGAAATTACTCCATGCATATTATCTGACCATAGTGCAATTAAACTGGAAATTATTGACAAGACAACCAGTAAAAGCTCTATAAACACTCAGAAATTAAATAATGCCCTCCTTTACGATCAATGAGTACAGATGAAATTAAAGAAGAAATTAAAAATATTTACAATTAAATGAACACATAGATACAGCATAACAGAGTCTGTGAGATGCATTGAAAGATGTCTTAAGTGGGAAATATGTAGCAATAAATTCTCACACCAAGAAAAATAGATGAGCTGAAATAAACAATCTAATGCTGCATCTCAAGCTCCTGTAAAAAGAAGAGCAAATCAAGCCCAGAGCCCAAAGAAGGCAGGAAATTATAAAGATCAGAGCAGAAATAAATGCAGTGGAGATGAAGAAAACAATACAAAGAATCAATGAGTCAAAGAGTTATTTCTTTGAAAGAATAAATGAAATTGATAAACACCTAGCCACCTCTTTAAAGCTAGGAAAGAAAAAATTTAAATTCATGCAATGAGCAATGAGAAGTGTGAAATCACGACAGACCCTATAGAAATTCAGAAGATTATCAATTTTTATGTCCAAAATATTTACTCTAACAGGATGGAAAACACAGAAGAAATGGACAGATTCCTAGATACATATGAACTACTAAGCCTGAATCAAGAAGATATAAAAATTTTTAATAACCCAATAACAGTAAATGAAATTGCAAATGTAATAAAAAACCTAAAACCAAAGAACAGCTGAAGTCCTTATGGATTCACAGATGAATACTACAAGAAATTTAGGGAGAAACTAATGCCAGTTCTTCTCAGCCTCTTCAATGATATTGAGAGGAAAACAATTCTCCCAAACTCATTGAGAGAGGCAAGTATTACTCTGATACACAAACCGAGAACAACCCAACCAAAAAAGAGAACTACAGGCCCATCTCCCTAATGAACATAGATGCAAAAATCCTGACTAAAATACAATCAGACAGAATTCATCAAATCATGAAGAAGATTATAGATCACAACAAGTGGAGTTCATCCCATGTATGCAAGGATATTTAATACATACAAAACTATAAATGTAATACACCACATCAACAGAGCCAAAGACAAAAAATCACACGATCATCTCAATAGATGCATAAAAAAAACATTTCACATGGCCTCACAGTCATCCATGTTAAAAACCCCAGAGAAAATTGGAATAGTTGGTCTTTCCTTCAGCTTGATAAAAGCTACCCATAACAAACCAACACCCAACATCATAGTAAATGAACAAAAATTTAAAGAGTTCACTTTAAAATCAGGAACAAGATAAGGCTGTCCACTGTCACCACTCTTGATCATATATTTCTGGAAAAATTAGCCAGAACAATTAGATAAGATTAAGAAATAAAAGGAATAATGATTGGAAAGAAAGAAGTGAAATTATCATTATTTGCAGATGATATACTACTGTACATAGAAGATGCCAAAATGAACTACTGAGAGACTGGTAGATTTAATAACCAAATTTAGTAGCTTAGCAAGATATGAAGTCAACACTCAAAAATAAATAGCATTTTTATACTCAAACAAAAACACACTGAGAGAGAAATTAGAGAAACCATACCTTTCACAGTAATATCCCCCAAAATGAAATACTTAGGAATCAATCTCACAAAGGAAATGAAAGTTTTATACATTGAAATCTATAGTACTCTGGAAAAAAGGAGATCAAAGAGGATTTCAGAAAATGGAAAGATACTCTTTGCTCTTGGTTAGGAAGAAACAACATTGTAAAAATGGCTATCTTCCAAAATTGCTATACAAATTCAATGCAATCCCAATTAAAATACCAATAGTATACCTCACAGATCTAGAGAAAACATTCTTAAAATTTATCTGGAAATGAAGAAACCTAAAAAAGCAAAAGCAATTCTGGGCAACAAAGGCCAGGCAGGAAGCATTATAATCCCTGACTTGAAATTATACTACACTGGGCCAGCCAGATAGCTTAGAGGACTAAAGCACCTCTTAGTCAGGTGCAGGGACCAGGATTTGATCCCCAGCATGCTGTGCCATCCCTGTTCCTAGGGCACACTGAGACTGTGAGTGAGACTGGGCATGGTAGTGTGTGCCTGTAATTCCATCACTGGGGAGGCTGAAAACAAGAGCATCACTATGAGTCTGAGCTGCATAATGAGACCCTGTAGACCCTGTGCTAAAATACATTTTTTTTAAAAAAAGGAAATTATACTACAAAGCTACTATGTTAAAACCAACATGGTACTGGCAAAAACAAAACAAAAGAAACAAACAAAAAACAGACCTGAGGATCAATGGAACAGATTAGAAGATACAGACAAAGCTACAAACACATTCAGACACCTTATATTTGACAAAGGGGACAAACTTGTTCACTGGAAGAAAGATAGCCTCTTTAAGAAATGGTGCTGGAAAACTGGCTTTTACATTCCAAAGGCTAAAATTAGAGCCATATCTATAATCATGCATTAGGACCGGTGAGATAGTTCAGCGGACTAAGCCCCTGATTAGGTAAGCGCAGGGCCTGGGGTTCCATGCCTGGCACCACATGCCATGCTGGCCTCACCTCCAGGTACAATGAGCCAGTAAACATGTCTGGGAGTGGTGGCATATGCCTGTAATTCCAGCACTGAGGATGTTGAAAGAAGAAGTATCACTATGCATCTGAGCTGCACAATGAGACCCTGTACCAAATACATTAAAAATAATAATAATGAAATAGGAATAATCATGCACTAAACTTCCACCAAATGCATCAAATATTTCAATGTTAAAACAGAAATACTAAGTCTAATGTAGGAGAAAGTACTTAGAAAACTTGAAGATGGTTAGCAAAGTGTTCATGAACATAATTCAAATGCCATGGAAAACTCTTCAAAGAATAAACAGATAGAACCTCAACTTTTTGAAAAGTTTCTGTATGTCAAAAGAGATAACCAACAGAGTAAAAAGAAAGACCATGAATTGGAAAAAATTTTAGCTGACTGTCCCTCAGACAATAGACTTTTATTTAGAATATATAAAGAATTAAAAAATATCAGGCCCCCAAAATTCAAAGTCCCAACCCCCAAAATGAGATCTCCAATGAATGCACAATTCTCAGATGAAGAAATAAAAATGGCAAATAAATATATGAAAACATGTTCATCATTGGATATTAAAGAAATGCAAATTAAAACAATGCTGAGATTTTGTCTTACCCAAGAAAGAATGTCTATCATTAAGAAATCAACCAATAATAAGTGCTGGAGAGCCTGTGAGGAAAAATGAACACTTTTCTACTGTTGATGGGAGTATACTGGTACAACCACTGTGGAAATCAGTGTGGCTATTTCTCAGAAAGCTAGGATTAGAAGTCTCATTCAACCCAGATAATCCCCTCCTATGTATTTTTGCAGAAGAACTGAAAACATCATACCACAATGATACAAGTGCATTCATATTTATAGCAGCACAATTTGTCACAGCAAAATCTTGGAAACAACCCCAATGCCCATCAACTGAGGGATGGAAATAAAACATGTGGTGTTTTTATATAATGGAGTATTACTCAGCTATAAAAATGATAGTTGTATATGTAAATGGATGCAACTAGAGACCATATGGTAAGTGAAATAAATCCTTGCCACATGTGAAAACATCATATTGGCTCCCTAATGTAAAAACCTGAAAGGGTAAATAGGATCTCAATGGTACAATAGATACTGTGAAAGAGAAAGAAACTACTCCAATAGAAGGAACAACTCAGATGAAGGGAAGACTAAAAGAAAGAAAGAAGGGGAAAACAAATATATTTGTACATACACAGGATAGCTTTTATAATTATATTGTTAATTTCTGCTGGCCTTTGAAATAGAACAGTTCATTCTTAATTTTTTTCTCTCTCCTTTTTAATGTTTTTCATTTTTTGACCATTTTAATGCTTATATGTGGTAATCTGAAAAACTAATTTACATACAAAAATATACAGTATAACAGCTATTGTTGAATTCCTATAATTTTATTCAGTGAAATTCTGTATCATCTCTAATTGCTTTCACATTGTTTGTATTCTCTTTAAAAATAATAAAAATAAGTGGACAACTTCCTGAATACACATACTTTAACAGGATTGAATTATCAGAAAATAGAAAATCTGAACAGACTAATAATAGCATGTAATGAGACTGAATCAGTAATAAAAATTTTGAACAAAGAAAATCTTGGGACCAGAAGTCTTCACTGTTGATTTCCACCAAACAACTGAAAACTAACAACAATACATCTGTGATAATTTCAAGACAATGAAGAGAAGGAAAATTTTCCAAATTTGTTTTACAAGTCCAATGTCACACTAGTGCCAACACCAGACAGTGACAGGAGAACATTGAAAAAACTATAGGCCAACAATTTAGATGAACATAAATGTAAAATTTTTAAGCAAAATACTAACTGAACTATCAGTACGTTTAAATATTATACACCATGTCCAAGCAGGATTTATTTCACAGATGGAAGGATGGTTCATTGAATGTGAAATCAATAAATGTGCCATGTTACATCAACAGATTGGAAGGCAAAACATGACCATCTCATTAGACAAGATAAAACCCAACATGCCTCATAATAAAAACTGATATATTACACAAAGTTAGGCATTATATGTAGAAACCCCTAAATTTTCCACCAAAAATCAAAACCTATTTGAACTAATAAATAAATTCAATAAGTCTACAGGTTATAAAATCAGCAGAAAAAAGTCAGTAGCATTTCTATACACAAAGAATGAATTATCTTTTTTTTTTTTTAAAGAGGAAATCCTGCTCTTAAGATTTATAAAGCTAAGATGAAAAACCTAGGCATAAAAGTAACCAGAAACTAGAAAAGACCTAGAATAGCAAAGGCAATCCTGGGCAACAAAGATAAGGCAGGAGGCATTAGAATACCTGAATTGAATTATACTGCAAAGCAACTGTGATAAAATCAGCATGGTATTAGCAACAAAATAGACCTGAAGATCAATGGAATACATTAGAAGATGCAGAAGCCTCTACAAACACACTCAGCCACCATATCTTTGACAAAGGAACCAAACATGTTTCTTGGAAGAAAGACAGTCTCTTTAACAAATGGTGCTGGAAAAACTGGTTCTCTATATGCCAAAAACTAAAATTTGACCCAGGTCTATCACCATGCACTAAGATAAAGTCAAAATGGATTAAAGATCTAAATATTAAAACAGAAACACTAAATCTCCTGGAAGAGGAAGTAGGAGGAACTCTTGAATACAGGGGTGTAGGCAAAGCGTTCATGAACAAAAATCAAATCACAGGGGTAATACTTGAAAGAATTAACAAGTGGGACCTCCTCTTATGGAGAACTTTTTGCATGTCAAAAGAAATTACCAACAAAGTGAAAAGACAATCCACAAATTGGGAAAATATCTTAACTAATAAGCATTCAGACAAAGGTTTGCTCTCTAGAATTTATAAAGAACTAAAAACTATTAGGACCCAAAAATTTAAAGACACAAAGCAGAATTGGACATCCAAGGTGAACATATACTTCTGAGGATGAAATTAAAGAAGTGAATAAATATATGAAAAAATGCTCCACATCACTAGCCATCAGTGAAGTGCAAATTAAAACAACACTGTGATAGCATGTCACTCCAGAAAGAATGACTACCATAAAGAAATCAACCAACAAAAATGTTGCAGAGGCTGTGGGGAAAAACGATCCCTTCTCCACTGCTGGTGGGAGTGTAGAATGGTGCAACCATTATGGAAATCAGTATGGAGACTCCTTAAAAAACTAGGACTGGAAATCCCATTCAAATCACTAGCCCCCACTGAGATTTTTCCCAGAGGAACTAAAAACATCATATCATAGTGATACATGTGCACCTATGTTTACTGAAGAACAATTTGTGATAGCCAAAACTTTGAAACAACTAAGATCCCCACCACCTGAGAAATGGATGAAAAAGATGTGGTATTTTTATACAATGTATTATTACTCAACTATAAAGAATGACAAACTCAAAGCCTTTATATTTAAGTGGATGCCACTTGAAGATATACTCTTAAGTGGTATAAACCATACACACATGTGTAAATATCATATTGTCTCCCTAGTATAAGAACTCAGAAGAGGAAATAAAAATAAGAAGGTATAACGCAATTAAAAGAAAGTGGGAACTTAAGGATTAGAAAATGAAGGAAGGGCAAGCAGAAAAGCTAAGAAACATGATAGGGACAAAGCCATACATTTATATGCACAAGATGGTAAAGGCAGTAATCCTGAGAATCTTCAGCATTTTTTGAAACCAGCAGTTAATTGGTTGGATCTTCATCCTGACTAACTATATATGCTGATACCTATGAAGTAAGCAACTGCACTCATGACAGCAATGTGTAGTGGTAGGGTCATGCTTGGAATGCCTGTCATTCTGTTCTTCTAAATACATACTATTTGTTATGTCATACCAATTACTGCCAGACTGTCTCTCAAGGATTTTTTTTTAAAGTTAATAAATGAAAACAAGAGACAACAACAACAAAAAAAGTCCTTGGACTGTCCTGCTACAAGGCTGTATAGGGTTAGATTTCTAAATTTCTTTGTGAAAATATGTGATTGTTTATTCCTAATTTTTAATTTGTTAAACTTTTAAAATTTTTATTCTTCATATTCTTTAAGAACTTAAAGTTTAACATATCAATACTTGATGGAAAACACCTGTTCCATGTTATGTCTCAGATGTTTGATATTCAGATAGATAGTGAGGTTAAGCTCAACTGCCTATGCTGTATGGTAAAAATATCATTAAGCTTCTCTGCTGGAGGGTTAACAACATATGTTTGCAGACCAAAAATTAGAGAAAAAGAAGGGCTGCAAGGACAGTCAACATTTTGGCCTTAGCCTTTCAAGGTCAGTGTGGACTCAGGACATAGAGAACCTATAGTGTAACATGATATAACTCAGTTGTGTCCCAAATTTTCTGATCAAGGAAATTATGAGGCCAGAGAGGAAACTGAATGATGGTGTAGAATGTGCCTAAGGAGAGTCACAAGGAGAGAAATCATTCTCTCAGGCTTTCACAGAAAGCAAATTGGTCAAGCAATGACCATGACTCATCCATATGGCTGACAGTGACAAAGGTTGTACAAACTGCGGTACAGGGTTTCAGGATAAATCCTGAGAGTACTTGACTGACTTTATCAAATACGAAAGTTGCATTTCTTATTGTATAAGTTGTGATTTATCTTGGTCTTAACCATCCAGCAGAAAAGTATTAAAATGATGTATAAATAGTAAAGCCATATTAATATGCTGAACTGTAAAAGGCTCAAGTCAACAACTTCTGACATTACCAGTCCTATGGATAACCCACTACTATTGTGGACTACTGGACTATATTGGAATATTTTGCTGAAATCACTCACCTATAATATTTAAATGGCAATGGAATGCCCATCTCTGACAAAACCAAACAAAAAAGGGGATACAAATGAAGGTCCATTTTGTATTGGTACATACAACATAGTTAGAATAGATACACAGCTAGTTTCTCTTAATTCAATGAGAAGAAAGATTTGCACTAATAGTGTTTGGACAGGATATCATGTTTGCATCATGTACTATGAATAACTACTATGAAGATAACAATATGTTATGTATTAATTATTGAAACTGTCTTACTAGTCGGTTTTGATACTACCTCATTGCTGTTTGTTTCTCAATAAAATTAATAAAAAAAATAACATCAGTGTTTCAAGAAGTAAAGGATGCTTTTTTAAGTATTAGAAAAAATGTGACTCAGACATACATGAAAAGGCCAAAAGAACTGAATTAATTCCCTTCCAGCCAGAGAGAGAGAGAGAGAGAGAGAGAGAGAGAGAGAGAGAGAGAGAGAGAGACAAAGAGATACAGAGACAGACAGAAAAACTGAGATAGACAGAGATAGAGGCAGAGATGCAGAGAGAGCGAGAGAGAATAAATGATCTGAAACTCATAACATTGTAATGGAAATGTGGGTTCAGTCTATCTTGGTTCACTTGTGGGGTAGTTTCCAACTTGAGTTCTAGAGCATATGAGAAGCTTCAGTTTATGTTTTGTGGCTTCTTTCTCTGTTTTTTTTACCACTAAAAAGACAGAGCAAATGGAGACTTGGAATCACAGTGTTTTTATTTTGTAATCTTCCAACTCATCATGTATGCTGTTATAGTTCCTCTCTTTGTTTTGGGTATTTTCCCTCCTCCTCTCTGTAATCTTATGAAATAAATATTTCTTTACAAGTTTTTTTTTTAGGCTGCTAAAAATTTGTTTTGATAAGAATAATTGAAGACATGGGAAACCCTTCATTACATTGCAGAGTGGCATAAATAGAGTATACATTCTATAAATATTTGTTGAATTGAGCTATGTTTAATCAACATCTGTTTAAGACAAATACAAGGAAAAAAGAATTCATTGGTGCCCAATCACTTTTTTCTTGTTTTTCTCGGAGTGAGAGAATGTCATGTTATAGCCTAAAGAAGAAATTATGTTCAAAAATAATATTATCTTGTCTCACCTTATAGAAAGTAAAATCTCTGAAATAAAGTTTTATCCAAGTAAATTAATAGTTCCAAAGTTGAAACAAGTGAGTAATTATAACATATATATTTGGTTTGCATAATTATTCTTTCCTTTTTATTCTATTTAAAGATGAAATTCAGTGATCAGGACAGATAACTCAGCGACATAAGCACATGCCTTGTAAGTACAAGGTTCTGAGTTCAATCCCCTTAACCACACACACATAAAAAAAGAAAAAGTAAAAGGAAATACATGTGTTGTGCTGTGTGCTTGGGGACCTGTGGTGCCTGGGAGCTAGCACACACAATTAGGAAGAGCCTGTTTTGCACAACTCTTTCCAAATTTGTACTAAGTGATGTTAGTAAGCTGAAATTGATCATGTTGGAGGTATTTGCACTGTGGGAATAACAAATGCTGTAAGATTTTTCCCTTTGAAGAGAGGTTGTATAACACTAGTACATGACTGGTTCATACTCAAGTAGACTATTTTCTGGGCTAGAAAGTAGATCAGTGAGGGCTAATCCTTTTGGCAGGGGGCTGAGTATACTATATCACTCTGACACTTTTCCATATGTGCATGCACATTGCCTTTCATCAAACCAAATAAGTAAATATGAAGATTGGTTCTGTGTTCCCTAGGCAAAGGTACTGAGATACACAGCCAGCTATGTCCTTTGACTGAGGGACACAGGAACCAATCTTTGTATTTACCCACTTGGTATGTGAAAGGCAATTTGTGTGCACATGTAGAAAATTGTCAAGCCAGAATTTTCACTGACATGATGCTCCATCTAGCCTGCTTGGTGTGTTTACCTGAGCATCATAGAGAGCCTAAAACACCCCATACCACTTTAGGATGTGTTTTAATCATTTATTTATTTATTAGGTATGGGGTTTCACTATGCATCTTGGGCTAGTAATGATCTTTCTGTCTCAGCCTCACCAGCACTGGGATTACAGATGTGTGTCACCATGCCTGGTTTCCATGTCCAATTTGGCATGCCTGGGGTTCCACAGCTGGCACAATATACAGTACTGGGATTAACACCTGGGTCTTTGTGCTTACCAGGCAGGTATTTATACTGCCTAACTATCTCCCCAGAAGTAGGATTTATTTTAAAAAGTTCTCTTGATTTTTCTGGTAGATGCAGCCCAGTTCAGTACAATGGTACATGAAAAGCCAGATTTGCATGTTTTGGAGTTGCTCAAAAGTCATTCATCAATTTACTCATGCATGGGTGATGGAGATGATCCTTTATGATAAAATATGTTTCTGTAACAGAAGAGTGGGGAAACCATAGTGATGATGTTAATGATGACTTTGATTTTGTTTGTGTGAGTCAAATTACCTGTGACAGTGAAATGGAGAAATAATTGACTGATGTAGACACAGAGAATGCAGATCTCCTTGATTCATATGACAAAGAAAACAGTAAGGTGTGCACGTAATTCACTAGCTAGAATTGTGCAAAATTGTCACACAACCAAATACAATAAGCCAATGTTAGAACTACATGCAAAAATATAATGAAGATATGGACAAGGCTGAAATGCTACAAGATGCTGTGCAAAACCTAAACGCTGAAACACAAGTAAAGTATTCTGTATGCGTCAACAACCAAATTAAAGAATGCATTTATTATGACACCTCCCTTGATGAACTGGTAGCATTCTTAGGTCTGATGTACTTAGCAGGGATTTCTTATGGTAATCACAGGAATGCAAAAGATTTATGGAAAAGCAATAGTCCAAAATACAGCATAAAAATTTATGCCCTCATATATGCAACGCCTTATTATGCTTTTAGTTTATAAATTTATCCTGGACCTCAGCCCTCAATATTATTCATATAGTAATAAATCAAATTATGTAAACAGACTTGTTGCTTCTATTTCTCAAACTAATCAAAATGTGACATTTGACAATTGGCTTACCAATTTCCAATTGGTGTTACATTTGCTAACAGAGCACAAGCTGACAAGAGCAGGAACTCTACACAGGAATAAAGCATAAATTCCAAATGAAATATTGCAATTTTAAAACAGAGAGTTATGTAGTACAATCTTTAGATTTCAGAAAGATTTACATTGACCTCATATATGGCAAAGAAAAACAAACTGTTGTTGCTGATGTCAACACAACACCATAATGGAAATTGATAGGGAAACCTGTGTAAACCATAAGCATGAAAAGGAAACTTTCTACAGCAAAACCAAAGGTAGAATAGAGGTTGATGAGTTTTGCAACAACTATGATATAACTCAAAACTAAAAGTATTGACTACTGATTGTGTTTTACTTGATCCTAAATATTTGTGATGTAGATTGATGATTTGCAAAGAAAATAACAAGTGAAAAATACCACAGATAAATTTTCTTAGAGGATTGAAGCTGGATAGGCATAAGAGATCACTTACAACAGGTGCAAAAGAAAACATTTCTGCCCAGGGAACTAGACCAAAAACTGTGAACCACACTGTTGAGTTTACAGATAAGCCTGCAGGTGCAGCATTCCAAAGACCTCCTGTGACCATAGGAAAACTGAAAATGTTTCAACTGTGCCATACAACAAAGGACAGGAAAGCAAAACATACATGTTCTAAGTATAAGTGATATCTTGTTCATGTTATCTGATCATAGCGCAATGAAACTGGAAATTTTATTTATTTATTTATTTAAGGTATTTGGTACAGGGTCTCACTACACAGCTCAAACTCATCATACTCCTCCTGTTTTCAGCCTTTCTAGCACTGGAATTATAGGCATGTGTTTCCCTGCCCGCTCTTGGTGGCTGGCTCAGCATGCCTGGGGGTCAGGGCCAGTGCTAAAAATTATTGAGAAAACAAATCACAAAATCTCTATAAACACATGGAAATTAACACCCTCCTGAATAATCAATGGCTCACAGATGAAATTAAATAAGAAATTAAAAAATATTTACAATCAAATGAAAATACAGATACAATCTACTGGAACCTATGGGATGCAATGAAAACTGTCTTAAGAGGGATATTTATAGTGATAAATTCTCATGTTGGAAAAACAGAATGAGCCCAAATAAACAATCTTATGTTGCACTTCAAATTCCTAGAAAAAAAAGAGCAAGTCAAGCCCAAAGTCCAAAGAAGGCAGGAAATTATAAAAATCAGTGCAGAAATAAATGCAGTGGAGGGGCTGAGGAGTTAGCTTGGTGGTCTAAGTGCTTGCCTGGCAAGTGCAAGGATCTGGATTTGATCCTTTTGCTGCCCCCTGGTGAGCTGGCCATCAAAACCAGACATGGTGGTGCATGCCTGTAATCTCAGCACTAGGGAGGCTGAGTCAGGAAGATTACTAGGAGTATGAATTGCATAGAAAGACCATAAATCAAATGAATGAATGAATAAATGAATGAATGAATAAATAAATAAATTTAAATAATGCAGTGGAGACAAAATCATACAAAGAAGTAATAAGTTTAAGAGTTGGGGGCCGGCCAAATAGCTCAGTGAATTAAAACATCAGCAAACAGGTGCAGGGGCAGGGGGTTCGATCCCCAGGCCTACATGCTGGCCCTGCCCCAGGAGTGCGCTGAGATGGCAATTGAGAGTGGGCATTTTGGAGCGCACCAGTAATCCCAGCTCTTGGGAGGCTGTAAACAGGTGGATCCCTACGAGTCTCATCTAGTAGTGAGACCCTGAACACCCTATGGATCTTTCTCTAAAATAAAAAGATGATAAAAAAAAGAGTTGGTTCCTTGAAAGAATAAATAAAATTGTTAAACCCCTAGCCAACCTCATGAAAAAAAAAGGAAAAAAAAGTTCAAATTTGTGCAATGAGGAATGAAAAGGGTGAAGTCACTACAGACCTTGTAATATTATCAATACCTATTTCCAAAATGTTTACTCTCACAAGATGGAAAACAGAAGAAAGGCACAGATTCCTACACATATGAATTGCCAAGCTGAATCAAGAAGATATAAATATTTTGAATAGCCCAGTTTCAGTCAACACAATTGCAAATGTAATAAAAAAAAAAAAAACCACTGCCAACAAAAAAAAGTCCAGGTCCTGATTGATTCACAGCTGAATTCTACAAGAAATTTAGATAAGATTTAATCCCAATACTCCTCAAACTCTTTAATGAAATTGAAATGGAAGCAATTCTCCCAAACTCATTCAGGGAGGCAAGTATTGCTTTGATACCAAAACCAGTGAAAGACCCAATGAAAAAAGAGAACTGCAAGCCAATATCCCTAATGAACATAGATGAAGAAATCCTCAATAAAATACTAGCAAACAGAATGCAGAAAATCATCAAGTAGATTACACATTATGACCAAGTTGGATTCATCCCAGAAATGCAGGGATGGTTTAATATATGCAAATCAAGAATTGGAATACAATCAAGTCAAAGACAAAAATTACATGATCAACTCAATAGATGAAGAAAAAGTTTTTGACAAAGACCAAGACTCATTCATGATAAAACCCCAGAAAATTGGAATAGATGGTCTTTACTTAAATTGGTTTCTTTCCCAATTATTTTAAAGAATAAAAACACATAACAGAAACAAAGACAAAAACAAAGTAATAAGCAACAGTACAAATGGTAGAGTTTTAAAACAAGAATAAAAACTTAACAATGGTTTCTATACTACATATTTTCATCATCAAATCTGTTGTTCAAAGAACCAACTATTGTATTCATTAATTCTTTATATTGTTTTCTTCTTCTTCTCCATTGCATTTGTTTCTGCTCTGATCTTTATAATTTCCTTCCTCTTTGGGGTTTGGGCTTGACTTGCTCTTCTTTTCTGAGGAGTCTGAGATGTAGCATAAAGTTGTTTATTTTAGCTTGTTCTGTTTTCCTGTTGTGAGAATTTATCACTATAAATTTCCCTCTTAAGCTTTCAATGCATCCCACAGATTTTATAAGTTGTACCTGTATTTTCATTTGATTGTAAATATTGTTTAGTTTTGTCCATGACCCATTGATTGTTCAGGAGGTTGTTAATTTCTATGTGTTAATGGAGTTTTTGTGATTTCTTTTCTAAATAATTTCCTCCTCCTCCTCCTCCTCCTCCTCCT
>NW_004524616.1:14857070-14860180 GCF_000260255.1 Octodon degus | reverse complement strand
TCTGCATCTTGTACAGCAATTAACCACTAAGAAGAATATATGCAGTGTATTATTTGTTGAAACTGTACTTTCGATTTGATTTGAAACTGTCTCAATGCTATATGTTTATCAATAAAACTTTGAAAAGAAAAAAAAGGAAAAAATGCTCCACATCACTAGCCATCCGCAAAATGCAAATTAAAACAACATTGAGATATTATCTCACCCAAGAAAGAATGGCTGTCATAAAGAAATCAACCAACAACAAATATTGGAAAGGTTGTGGGGAGAAAGGAACCCTTCTCCACTGCTGGTGGGAATGTAGACTGGTGCAACCATTATGGAAATCAGTGTGGAGACTCATTAGAAATGTTGCAGTGGAAATCCCATTTCAACCAGCTATTCCTCTACTGGGACTCTTCCTGGGGAAACTGAAAACATCATATCATAAGGATATATGTGTGCTTATGTTTATAGCAGCACAATTTGTGCTAGCCAAATCTTGGAATCAACCAAGATGCCCATCACCTGAGGAATGGTTGAAAAAGTGTGTTATTTTTACACAGTGGAGTATTATTCAGCTATTAGGAATAATAAACTCAAAGCCTTTATATTGAAGTGCATGCCACTTGAACATATACTCATAAGTGAAATAAAACAGACACACATGTGTAAATATTGTATCATTTCCCTAGTATAAGAACTCAAAAGAAGAAATACAAATAGGTATAATACAAGTAAAAGGAAAGCAGGATCTTAAGGACTAACTAATCAAGAGAGGGAAAGGAAAAAAGCTAGGAAACAGTACAATGGCAACCATACAATTATATATAAAAGATGGGCAAGCAATGATCCTGAGAGTCTCCAGAAGATTTCTGAATCTAGGAGTTAATTGGAAAGATTCTCACCCTGACTAACTATATATACTGATACCTGTGAACTGAGCAACTGCACTGAAGATGGTAATCTGTAATAGTAGTTTCATGCTTGGAGAGCCTGTTGTCCTGGTCTTATGAATATGGGCTTCTTGTCATGATATGGCAGTTGGTGCTGTGCTGTCTTTCAGGCAGATGATTGTTCAAAATGAAGGGGGTGGTGAATGAAGGCAAGAGACAGGAAAAGGAATATTGTGTGACTGTCCTGCTTCAATGTTGTGTTTTGTTAGATTTTTGGACTTATGTGGAAATATAAGAAGTATATAATTCTTTATCCCTATTTTTCAAAATGTATTGTAATTTTTAAATGTTTTTCATCATATTCTATAGGGACTTAAAGTTCAACATATCAATACTTGATGAAAAATACCTGTTCCATGTTATGCCTACAATGTTTGATATTCAGAGAGATAGTGAGGTTAAATTTAACAACCTACGTTGTATCATAATAACAATAAGCTTGTGTTCTTGATGGTTAACAACCTAAGTTTGCAGACCAAAATTAGAGAAAAAGGAGGGCCTCAAGGAAAGCCAACATTTTGGCCCTAGCCTTCAAAGGTCAAGTAAGTCCCAGGACATGAGAAATTGTACTGTAATGTCATGTAACTCGGTTATTTCCCAAATTTTTTGATCAAGGAGATGATGGGGCCAAAGAGGAAAGTGATCGATGATGTAGAGTGTGCCTAGGGGGGGTCACGTGGAGAGAGGACATTTTCTCAGGCTTTCACAGAGAGCACATTGGCCAAGCAATGGCCGTGCCTCATCTACATGGTTGACACTGACAAAGTTTCTACAGGATCTCAGGATAAATCCTGAGTGTATTTCACTGACCTTATCAGACCCAAAATCTATGACTCTTGTTGCATAAGTTCTGGTTTACCTTGTTCTTAACCATCCAGCAGAAAAGTATAAAAACAAAATATAATAAGTAAAGTCATGCTGTTATGTTGAACTGTAGGGGACTCATTTCAACAATTTCTGACATTGCCAGTCGAGCGGAAGACCCAATACTATTCTGGACTACTGAACTCTTGTAGAATATTTTGCTGAATTTACAAACCTATAATATCCAAATAACGGAACTTAACAAAAAAGGTGATACAAATGAATGTCCATTTTTTATCCGTGTATTCAAAGTGGTTAGGATAGATATATAGTTACATTCTCTTAATGAATAGAGGGATTTGTTGTAACCATGTTTGTCAATAGGATATCATATCTGCATCTTGTACAGCAATTAATCACTAGGAAGAATGTATGCAATGTGTTAATTTTTGAAACTGTCCTACCAATTTGGTTTGAAATCGTCTCATTGCTATTTGTTTCTCAACAAAATTGCGGAAAAATAAAATAAATTTAAAAAAATAACTTTGAAATGTCTATTTGTTTCTTTTCTTTTTGTCTGTCTCCTGTTGCTGCTTTCTGTAGCCCCTTTTCACCAGAATTTTTACTTCCTTTGCTCAGCCTGTCAGAATAATTGCTCTAGGTAATAAAATGGGTTGTTCAATTCTATTGCAAAGAAAAGTAAATTAGGTTATGATTTTGTCTTTAGAGAGAGCTGTGCAGTCTTTTTCCCTTGATAATCATAATAGGTACTTTGAATTGATTAAGACACTTTTAGCCCATTAGTATGGCATCACTCTGGGTGTAACTGATGTGTAGGCCAGCAAACTGCTGGGAAGATCCCCCACCCCCACCCCATTGCAGGTGGCACACATCCCAGCAGGCATACAGGGTGGATGTGCTCAAAAGTAAAAGAAGGAAGTGTTTGTACTGTAAAAATTTCCCTTCTTCCTGAAGAGTCGAGTCTTCTGCTATGGTCATGTTTGGACATTTGTTTCCACTGCTCCATTTTTTTCAACCTTCCACCACAGATGCATATTGGCAGCTGTCTGGTAAGTTTCCAGGTTTTCCACCTCAGATTAGTGCTCTACTCTTGGCCCCTCTTATTTCATGGCTTCCCTCTTCTTTGGCTGCACAGCTGTTGTACCCTCTGGCTCTCCAGCACATGGACAGTTGTTATGGACTCTCTTGCTGTGATCCTTGAGCCTGCCAAAGAAGTTCCCTTGCACAATTGTACATCTATTTTTCCATTGCATCTGTTCCTCTAGAGAACCCTAATGCATTCCCTAGACTTGTTCTTCTGTCCTAATACACAAATAACCACAGTAATGAATTTAATAGATTTCATTTTGA
>NW_004524616.1:14854309-14856970 GCF_000260255.1 Octodon degus | reverse complement strand
CTCTCTCTCTCTCTCTCTCCCTCTCCCTCTCTCTCTCAACACAATAAAATGGGAATTGCAAACACATTGAAAGATATAGAATGGCTACAGAGTATTTTCAGTGTGTTCTGTTGTGATTGCAAGATAAAGTGGTACATTTCCTATCTTTCCTCTACTCTCTTCCTGAAAGTGGCTTTTCCACATGTTTAAGCAGTCGCAAAGGCTGCTGGAGGCCATGGTAAAGCGGCTTTGCATGCCATCAATAGCCAGCTGCCAACAATCTGCTTTGGGAGTGTGGGCAGGAAGAGTTACAAATTGTGTGTCTGAAGCATTTGATTACTTTTGTCAGAATAAATAGAATGGACTCATGCTCTTCAATTTCCCTTGCCATACCTCAGGTACAAAGGAAAATATTTCATCTAAATATTATTTGATGTTTTATTTAAAATTTCTTTAAAAATAAGTAATGTTATTAGGAAACATTTCACTTTTATGGAAATGCATAGAGACTAACTTTGTAAGAATTTACATATCTACTGACCAGATTTATTAAAACTAAGATTCAAAAATACAAAAAATACCAGTAAGTTTAAACTTAAAATTTTAATATTCATTCCAGGTGTTTTTAAAGACACAAACATTCAAGTAAGTATTGAAGATAGCTGTATTAAGCAAAGAAAGTCCAGGATCTTTTAATCACAGCCTGCACTGGGTCCCAGCATGCCTAGGTCACAAGAGAATGGAGTTATAAGTGCTATGTAATCAAACCGAAATTTAAAAGGTCAGTTAAAAAAAAAAAAACAAAAAAAGTGATTCTAGTCACTCTGAGTCAGCTAAGAAATGGTTTCCTTTATTTTATTATTTTATTTTATTGGCAGAACTGGGGATTGAACTCAGGCCCTGACGCTTGCCAGGGAAGCGCTTATTCTACAGAGCCATCTCCCCAGCCTCTGTTCTCTTTATTTTAAACTTATAAGAAAATAACTTTGAGAGACCCCATCCTAGCCCAGCCCTGGTGAGTGTGTGGGAGAGCTTCCAGTTACCCGGCTCCAGTGGGACCTATGGTCCCAGCCTAGGCGCAGCGAGGGTGAGACACTCTTCTACTCCCTTGGAATGCCCCCTGCCACTCTGCAGCACCATTCCCAGCCCACCTGATGAATAAGAATTTCTGCCCAGTTCAGGGAACCCCCAGACCCAGTCCTAGCCCAGGCCCCGTGAGTGTGTGGGAGAGCTTCCAGCTACCCTGGGTCAGTCAGACCTACTGGTCCCGGCCCAGGTGCAGCATGGGTGAGACCCATTTCCACCCCCTTGGGACACCCCAACACTACTCTGCAGCACTGGCCCTACCCCGCCTGCCCAGTAGGAATTGCTGCAGCATTCCAGGAACACACAGATCCAGTCCTAGCCCAGGCCCAGTGAGTGTGTGGGAGAACTTCAGACTAACCAGTGTTGGCATGATGTAAGGATCCCAGCCCAGGTGCAGCTTGGATTACACCCTCTTTCACCCATTTGGGATGACCCCCATCAATCAGTAGTAACCCCCACACTCCACCTACAGAGTAGGAATTTCTGTCATGTTCCAGGAACGCCAGATCCTGTCCTAGTCCAGGCCCGGTGAGTGTTTGGGAGAGCTGCCTCTTCCCCCTCCACCACCTTGTCCCCTTGAGACTCAGCTCAGGCCTGGACTACAGGCCTGGGATGAAGCTGTGCAGTTGCAATCCCTGTAGAGATTGTAGGGGACAGAACCACCCAGCTAGTGCAAAAGCAGAACATCTTGCCAGAGGGGCACAACAGGCTCACCCCAAGGCTAGCAGCAGGAAGGAGCTGAGCACAGCAGCCAGGCCAAGCCAGGCAGCTGGGTAAATCCAAACATTGTAGATTTGTACCTGAACTTCAGTAGGTGCTAAGGTTATAACTGCACCGAAGATCTACAAAAAAGGTCAAAAGACAGTGCTACACAAATTGACAATGAGAAGGAGTAAAATGCAATCTCTGACCCCAAGCCCACCCATAACAAGTGCAGAAAACACTAACACAGATCAAATAGGGGAATCATACAACTGAGAGCAATGAATCAATGGCTTCTGAAATAAAGAAACAGGTGCAGAAAGTTATAGAGGAACTCAGATTGGTAATGAAAAAAGAAATGCTAGAATTAATAACATCTATAGTAAAGAATCAAATGAAGGCATATATGGAGGAAACCCAAGCCCACCGAGAACAAGCGCAGAGAACACTAGCTCAGCTCTAATATATGAATTAATAGCGTCGATAGTAAATAAGCAACAAGAAAGTTATAGAGGAACTGAGAGCAGAAATCTTTTCTGAAATAAAAAAAAAGAATTCTCAGAACTCATAGCATCTGAAGTAAAGAATCAACTACAGAAACATAGGGAGGAAACCCAATCTGAAAAGAACACTGCACTAAAAGAATTTATAACTGCTTCTAAAGAAGATATTGATAAAAAATAAAGGGGATTAGAAAAATGAGAGATTCCTTGAATGAGAAATAAAGGAAAGAAATAGATCGCATGAAGCAGCGTCAAAGAGATAAAGAGGAAATTAAAATCTCAATCACAAGCTTGCAAAACCATTTAAGTGAAAGTGAAGACAGAGTTTCAGATCTTGAAGATGCTGGTGCAGCTAGTGAAAAGGTAAGAAAGGATCTCTTAAAAACAACTA
>NW_004524616.1:14851611-14853094 GCF_000260255.1 Octodon degus | reverse complement strand
AGCTGAATACACATTTTTCTCAGCTGCACATGGGTCATTTTCTAAAATCCACCACATACTGGTCCATATGCTATGCTTAAGTATATGTAAGAAAAGAGAAATTATCCCATGCACATGATCGGACTACAGTGCAATAAAACTGTAAAAAATGACAAAATAAATGAGAAAAAACCCTTAAATACATGGAAATTAAATGACACCCTACTCAGCAACCAATGGGTCACAGATGAAATTAAACACGAAATTCAACAATATCTACAATTCAATGAAAATTCAAGCACAACTTATCGAAATTTATGGGATACAATGAACGCAATTCTCAGAGCGAAATTCATAGCTGTGAACTCACACATTAGGAAAACAGCACGGGAACAAACAAATACCCTAATGCTGCACCTTCAACAACTAGAAAAGGAAGAGCAAACCAAACCCAGAGCTCAAAAACAGGAAGAAATCATAAAGATTAGAGTAGAAATTAATTCACTTCAGACGAAGAAAACAATTCAAAGAATTAAAAAAGCAAAAAGCTGGTTCTTTAAAAGATTAAATAAATCAATAAGCCCCTAGCTAACCTCATCAAAAAGAGGAAAGAAAAAATTCAAATAAAAGCAATAAGGAGTTAAAAGGGTGTAATTACTACATACCAAATGGAAATTTTGAAGATCGCCAATAGCTACTTTGAGAATCTTTACTCTCACAGAATAGAAGACACAGAAGAAATGGACAGATTCTTAGAAAGGTACAAATTACCACAACTGAATTGACAAGATTTAACTACTCCCAATAGCGCAATAATAGCCAATGAAATACGAGATATAATTAAAAACCTACCAACAAAGAAAAGTCCAGGTCTGGGTGGAATCATAGCTGAATTCTACAAGAAATTTACAGAAGATGTAGTCTCTATACTCCAGAACTGTTCCATAAAATTGAAAAGGAATCAAACCTCCCAAAATCATTCCTGGAGGCAAGTATTATACTGATACCAAAAGCAGGAAAAGATGCTACTAAGAAAGAGAACTACAGGCCGATCTCCCTCATGAACATAGATGTGAAAATCCTCAATAAAATCCTAGCAAATATTATACAGCAAATCATCAAGAAGATCATACACCATGACCAGGTAGGATTCATCCCACGGGTGCAAGGATGATTCAGTGTTCGAAAATCTATAAATGTAATACACTATATCAATAGAGCGAAAAGTAAAAACCACATGATCATCTCCATTGTTGCAGAAAAGTTTTTTGACAAAGTCCAATACTCATTCATGTTCAAAGTCCTACAGAACATTGGAATAGATGGCCTCTGCTTCAATCTGGTAAAAGCCATTTATGAAAACCCAATGACTAACATAATTCTAAATGGGATAAATGAAATCTTTTACTCTAGATCTGGTACAAGACAAGGATGTCCTCTATCACCACTCCTATTCAATATAGTTCTGGAATCATTAGCTACAGCCATTAGACAAGAGAAAGAA
>NW_004524616.1:14818913-14843616 GCF_000260255.1 Octodon degus | reverse complement strand
CACACTGTTCATGTTAACATGGCTCCACTTTAGTTATTTATTCATTTTGGTACCAGGGATCAAACTCAGGACTTTGAGCTTGCCAGGCAGACACTTATGCCATTGAGGTATTTACTCATTTAATACAGCTGTACTTTTCCTTGACTAAAAATGCCACATCTACTTCTTGTTTAATGAGCATTCAATTCCATGATTTTGCTCTTATACACCATGTTACTAAGAATATTCCTTGTGCACATTTTTCTTTGTGCAACAAATGCAAATTTCTCCACAAGAATTGACAATGTGAGCTCAACATTTTTAAATCTACTAGATACAGCATTACTCAGTTTTTGTGTTATTTTTGTACCAATCTCCTAGGCAGTCTATGAGAAGATCTATTGCTCCACATCTTTAATATTTGAATTTGTTTGCAAACTTAATGAATATAAAACTAAGTCTCATTTTTGTTTTAATTTGCATTTTCTTGTATAGCTAGCATCAGATATTAAATTTCTTTTAATAAGTTTGTTGACTACCCTGATTTCTCTTTTCTGCTAACAGTCTCTGCTACTTATAAATGAGGTTTTAAATTCTTGTTTACCATTAGTTTATGGGAATGGATTATATATCCCGAATACAGATTCTTTCCTGGTTGTATGTTTTCTCCTGATATTTGACTTTCTGTTGTGTGCAGAAAATTTTAAGTAAAATATAAGCAAATACAACAATATAGATTTTGGCTTATGTTTTTTTAAGAAATTATTTTTTACTTTAAATTGCTGCAAATATCCTTTTCTGTTTAATTTTGAAAGTTTTTTTGTGAAATTTATTTTTGTGTCTTGTGGATGATAAGGTTATAATTTTTTTAATCCAAATGTACAAGCAATGGTTCTAATGTTATGTATTGATTGGTTCATCTTTTCCTCTTTGCTGATATCATGTCTTTCTGAAAACTAGCATCCTTTTGCTAGTTGGTGAGATTTGTGATGGTAGGACTCGGTCTATATTGCTCATTCTTTTATCCCAAGCATTTGGGATAATAGCTGATACAAAGAGCTATATAAATATGAATTAAAATCTGCATGCATATCTGGTAGAGAACATCACAGGCATGATTTCTAAGCAAAAAGACATGAATGAAACACTTGAAGGTATTACGTGTTCTGTCTTCATTCTGAGAGGCAGCTCTTGTCACTGAAGCATCACAGGTACCTTGGAGTACCTCACAGGAGAACAAGATCACTTGAATTCCATGTTTTGGTGAAAAGGGAAAAGTGTTCAACCAAATGAATGTGTATCACAGAACTCATGTAGACCTCTATACCTGAATAGTAAATAGTATGTGCCAACATCCAGGTCCAAGAAGGAGTGGGTGAAGGATGAATGCCCCAGGTGACTTCTATGCCAATCTTCTGTTTCTTTCTCTCTCTCTTTTTCTATAAAGGAACATGATTATAGAGATTATCTTGGAAGGAAGTGATTGTCAGGTACAGAGAGAACTGTAGTGTAATGAGTATCTTTTAGGATATCAGTCACATTTTTTTTCTATTAACTTTTCAGAAACATTGGTTTCTATGACTTCATTCAGGTCTAAAATCAGGAGGTTTTGAATTTGCATTCTATTGATTATGATTTGGTGAGCACTGAATTGATCAGTGGAAAATTGTAGGGGAAGACAACAATAATGAATTTATTAACATAGTTTATTAAGAAGATCTGTTTAGAAACTTTTAGGATAACCTCTCAACTAAAAGCTTCCACTGGAAAGAATTACTTTAATTTCTATCCAAAGAGGTCAATGTCATTATGTCTCAGAAATGAGGATGGCCGGAAAAGCTGGAGTTCATGTCTGCAGTGTAGCAGTATGAATGTCACTTCGAGTTCTCCAAGGTCCCTCTGTTTCCATCAGACACACAGAGTTATCCTTGCATTTATGTGTATTGTGTACCTACAGGGGCACCAGGAGCCCAAACTGAGATGCACCTGACAGAGGGGGAGAAAGAAGAGACTGAGAGCTATGAGCCCTGGTCTCCTACCATGCTCTAAGGTAATGTGGCCATATTAACAAACAAGTTCATAAACTTTAAATTAACAATGAGAGAAGGGCCCATCCATTGGAGCAAAGGTCATTATTTGACTCCCTGGCCAATTTTTAGAGGTGGGAGTCTTCACTTACCATGAGACATGAGAGGTACGAGTTCCTCTGTGACTGTCAGGTGTTTCTACCATTCCAGCATCTTGTGGGTGAAGGTTCAGATTTTTCATGTCTTTCTTAACTCTGCAGCTGCTCCTCTATGGCACTGTGCTGCCTATGAGAGCAGAATTTCATGCTACTCACCCTTATATTCATGGGCCTAGGACATTTTGCCTAGAAGCAAAAGGGAGCAGAGTATGTGAAATGAAATAAGGTAGACACTTTTGCCTATGTCTACTGAATCATTGAGCTGGGCCACATTAACAATTTTGTTATGTGGACTAGCAGTCTGTGATTAATCAACTTCCTTCTATTTCAATTTATCTATGTAGCTTTTCATTTTGTTTGCTTTTATCTGCCTATAAATTTTAGATGTTTAAAGAAATTGGTAGAGTAGGCATAAATGTCAGTTCTAAAGAATGACAATTTGTTTAAGGTTTCTTCTAGCTTGAGACTTGTGTGAGTCATTGGCTAAGACTTTCAGGACAATTTATGACACTAAAACAAGTGTTAAGTTCCAAGTGATAATATCAAACATGGTAAAAGTTGTAAATTTAGCAGTGTACTAGAATTTGTAACCAGATCTAAAACCCACCCCCAAATTGGAATTTTTATATCCAATTTTCTCGATGCATATGGCTTATATCACTCCTCCAATACAGACTGGCCAGCAGGGAGTCTTGTCATACTAGTTCTGAGAACTAGTGGAGTTCGAGATTTCTGAATCAGCACCGTTTTACTGAGTCACTCACTGTGGTGTGCAAATTAGTGCTGTCAAGGAATGATTCTTCTTCTAGATGGGCAGTTGGATACTGGAAATGTATCAATAGATAGTACTCTGAAAAGGTAACAGTAGATAGCAGGGCATTTAATTTTTTTTGCTGATGTGATATTTTTGTTGATAGATTATATTTCTGGGAGAAAGGAGGTTTCCAGATAAGTAGTACATTTTTTCAAATTGAAAAATATGAAATACACTGAGAGCTCCTGGGGACTTGACTGAATAATCAGTTCTAGGAGCTTTGTCTGTCTGTAAGACCCAAATTTGCTTCCCTGCAAGAGTGTATTGGTCCTTGGAGCCCACGAGAAGCAAATGTTGACAGCAGCGCTTAAATCAGTGTGTCGTTCTTTACTGCAGGCATTTTTGCCTTGTAGAGACATCATGGTCATGCTGTTGTGTGCTTTTCCCCACATTGTAGATTACATTTTCCAGGTGAATAGAACTGGAAGCTCTCAGATGATATAGCATCCCTGTGAGAAATTATATGGCTAGTATAGAGACCTATTCCCAAACAATTACCAAATAAAGCAGCCTTCTGAGCTTTCATCATACCACTGTCACACTCAGGCAGGTCCTGCATCCCTATCATTTCCTAGCAAGGAAGCATGTCAGTGTTAGTGGCATGCTGTGGCCCTAGTGTCAGTCAGATTTTGTGAGTTGGGCCTGAAAAAAAAATATTTTTTGGCAATAGTTCATCTCTTGTACACCATACTACTTTTAATGAAAGAGTGATTGGTTAACATGTTCCCTCTCACCTTTCTATATTTGTAAAGTTGAAAACCCTGTAAAAGTTTGGTTTTCTGTGCTAAGTGCTGACACTTTCTTTTTCCAGAGAAATCAGCTGTCTCTTTTTTGCTTACCTTGCTACACTTTCATTTTTAATCCTCTGGTCACTCTTTCAAATGCCTCAGGGAAGTAAGTTGATGGTTCACAGGGCATGGAGAGAGGAAGAAATTTATAGAAATATTTTCTGGGTTGTATTATTTATGAACTTGTTGGTAGTGTTTATTATCTTCCTAATAGATGGAAGTTTTAATATTTTAAAATTCATTTTCATATTTTATTCTAAGCAGCTAGCTTCTACAGAGTTTTGTGGAAGGTAATAATTATAGAAATGAACTCCAAAATAGAACATTTATAAGCTTAGCACTAATTTACTGATATAATTGAAGCATATGCTTTTGTATAAAATATAAAGTAAAATAATCATAGAAGCTTATTATTGCATCAAAATTATATTTTTAAAAATTATCATCATTAGGGGCCGGGGAGATGGCGCAGTAGGATAAGCACTTGGCAAATGCAAGGATCTGAGTTCAATCCCCGGTAATGCTTTTGTGGGGTCAAGAAAATAATTCTAAAGCCATGAGGTAGTTACAGAGCTAGGCAGTTTCAAAATAACATTTTTAAAAATAATAATTTCTTTTCTTTAAATATCCTCCAACATTTTTCCAAACTAGTAATTGGATTAGAACAGACAAATATTCAATAGGCTTCAAAGGTCTGATTCAAAAGTCAATGAGTGTGTACACATCTTTGTTAATTCAGTCTTACTTCATTCATTTAGTAATCCAGATGTAGCTTAATACTTGTGAAATTTACAAATAGTCTGGTATACTCTGCTGGTGCCTTTCTTTCAAAGAAAAGATATGTTCTATGCTGTGGAATGATATAATTGTACAAAAAGAAAATAAGAAACAAAAAGTAGCTTTTCAGAGTAACCTTATGTACTGAGTCATTGTGTTAAGTACTTACCGGGCACACATCTCATTTGGTCCCCTAATACTGTGAAAGGTACTAGTATTACCAAAAGCCCATAATTTCTGACACAAAGCCCATAATTTCTATAACTCTACTGAGTCAAGGCCATGAATAGAGAAAGAACCTCTGCTTGTTCAAGAAACACAGCATCCCACCTTTAGGATGAGTTTTCATTGAAGGGTCAGAGGCAGTTCCTTATTTCTCAGCATTTAATATGAAGGTTCTACAAGAAGGGGAGGGTAAGAAGTTTTTAGAAATATTTTTCTGGCTGTTTATTTATTAATTTAGTTTTTGAATATATTATCTTTTCAATGGACAGAAAACATGTGTCACTTGTTATTTTGCATTTTTAAGGGGGAATATCCTCAAGTATTCTCAATCTTTTTTTTTTGCTCCAAATGCCTTCAGGGCAGGTTTGGCTGGCTTGAGTTTAGGGATCGAACCACAGCAACCTGAGCCTGACTGCTTTGTTGAAGCAGCCACTTTAAGAACTGAGCTAAGGGGCAGGCCCCCTAGTACTCTCAATCTTAAACAGCAATTTTATTTTATTTATTTATTTATTTATTTATTTATTTATTTATTTATTTATTTATTTATTTATGGCAGAACCAGGATTGAACTCAGGCACTTGCACTTGCCAGGGAAGCACTTATTCCACTGAGCCATCTCCCCGGCCTCTTAAACAGCAATTTTAATAAATGATTTAAACATTTATCTGGCAGGCAAGGTTGATCCCAAATATCATCTCTTCAACTACATTTATTTTCTGATGAACACATGAGTTCTAGCAATCTGTGAATTAATTTGGAACATGTTTTTGGCATGGCTCTTCTGTCCTTCTAGCTGTATTATGCACTGACCCTTAACAAAATGTACCAGCGTTTTTCTGAATGATATTGGACACAAAAGATTCCAAGAAGAATGGGGCTGTGGCTGTTCACTGGAATGTAGGATGCTATTCATTCACTTCGTGCTTTTGTGTTGGTGTTGATTTACCCTCTGCACTGTCAGTGACCTTCAGGAAAAGAGAAGTGGTAACTCTGGACAAGTGGATAATGAATAAATGCTCAATACTGAGTGACAGGTTTTTAAATGTGAAAATAATTTAAAGCATGTTTGTTTCAAGGTAAAAAAGAGAACTGTGACTGTTTTCCCTCTCCTTACTATCTGTGTTAAGCTTACTGTATTTGCAGTTGTACCACAGTTTTGTTTTAATATTTTCCTATCACCTATCTTTTATTACATTCATTCTAATAGTAACCTTAAATAAAGATTGGTTTAGCTGAATGTTAAAATGAACTTTAAAAACTTGTGACTTTGAGATATTAGCTTTAAAGACAAGCCTTCCTTGTTCTAACTATGTTCCTTTTAATGGTTGATACATTGCGTCAACTTGAGAGGTTTTCATGCTTAACTAAGAGATGCAGCTAGTCAGCTCCAGGGGCTCAGGGTCCAACTTTGTAAATATCCTCAGCCCGAGGGCAGGGAGATGATGTAAGTACTACATCCTCCCTGAGAGCAGGGGCTGCCTGCTTACCCTGCAAGGGGAGAAAAGAGGCTTGCTCTCCTCACTCTTACTCTTGAAGCTTTTGCTGTTGTCTGCCGCCTTGAACTGTTGCCCCTTAGCATGCCACCCTGCCTTGGAGTCAGTTGATTACCAATTGAAACTTCTACAGACTGTGAGCTAAGAAAACCTTTCCTTCTTTAACTTTGAGTGTTGGGTATTTTGCACCAGCATGGAGAGAAAAGTAACTAAGACACTCCTCTTCCTCATCTTCCAGCCCAAATGTTAGGGTTGGATTAACATCTGAATAGGTGAAGTCTGTAAATAAGAATGTTAGACTTTAAATGTGCCTGAGAAGCATATGAATAATAACATTTTAGTGCAACTGAACTCTTATTTCAGTGCAGTGTCAACAGATAATGTAGCAAGACTTTAACTTGTATTGGATTTCTCTGCATTTTAAGGTTTAAGTTCACTTTAAGACCTCCTCCACCCACTTCAGCCTGTGTACAGCATGAACATGAGTCAACTTTTAAGAAATGGTATTGTAATGTAATCCAGTGTAAACAGAGATTGCAGGAAATTCATAAAGAAGAAACTAAGGCTAAACTTTCATAGATTAGTTTCTTGAGAAATTTTTTGGCAACATTTTCTTCTCCAAATCTTTACAGCTATGGCCAACAGACTCACTCTTCTAGTTTTCTTGGGAATTCCAGGGTCCCAAGGAACATGTTAAATCATCTCTTGAGTCAATAGTTAGAAGAACAAAGATAAAACTGTGTATGATACAACTCACTAAGAATTTGTCATTGGCTACCGTGGCCTCTTTAATTTGACTCAATACTTCTTGGAAATTTAACAGATAATGCATATTGTTTGCAGACATAGTTGATTGACTGTCAATCATTTCTCTTAATGTTTGCTATTAATATCCTGTAATATAGTTTTAGTTTTGTAAAATTGATACATATAAATATCAATGGGAATGTAATCTAAGGAATGTATAAGTCTGGCCCATAATTTTTTTTAAAACTTTGGTTCAGCTAAATGCTTATTTCTTGTATGTATATAAAAAGACGTGTAATGAAAAGTAATCCCATAATGAAAGTTGATCTTATATAAAATTATAATGAGAAAGACCAACATGCTTCACATTTATAATGTGGTCAGATGCAATTCTATGTAGGATAGTACTAAACAGTATTATTGGAAAATCCTAAGAAGTAGAGCTACCAATCTTAAACTTCTCAAAGGAGGTTTTTCGTCTGGCAAATGACTCATAACAGACACAGATGTGAGTCCTTTGAACCTTACAATGTATCCTGTGAACACCCGGAGGCCAGTGAACCATGCTAAGGATGCTTGCATTAAAGGAAATCAGCAGTAGAGACTTCCTGCAGGCAAGTTGTTTGGGGAAATTTAAAAAAAAAATCTTTCAAACAATAAATGTATCTAAACTCCTTGATAATTTAAATAGTTGAAAATAACATATGCTACAATACTTTATCTCTTTCCCTAAACTTACAGTTCCACTCATTTACCTAAAGGTAATTGCTATTAGCATTTACTATGGATACATTGTATGTCTCTTCTGATATTTTTGTCTAGACTCTGAGTGAGACAGTGTTATAGCATATAGGTTATTCTCGGATTTCCTTTTTAACTTGTAAATGTGTGCTGGAGATCTCATGCTATGATATATTTGTCTTATTGTTTTTTGAAAACCATTTATATAGTACAGACATGTTAAAATTTAAACTTGCACCTGTTGGATAATGTTTATATTTTTCTATAATATAAATAGCATATTGCAGTGAAAATACTTGCAGTTACTTCAACAGTTTGTTCACTTGATAGATATTTATCTAGTGACCAGCATGGGTTTGTTATGGTCCTGGGTGTGGAAAATATGAACACAAAACAGAAAACAAACACTAACAAAAATAGGAGGTGTCTGCCAGAGTTGGGACCAGAATGAGATGAATGAGGCACTTGCCTATGGCGCAAAATGTAGGAAGGCACCACAAAGTTCAGCAATCAAGATGAGCAGCATTCTATCATACCATTTTTTAAAAATGTATGTAGTGCAAGATCTGTGGGGTCTCACTACACAGATTGGACTCAAAGTGATCCTCTTGTTTTCAACCTCACCAGGGCTGGGATTACAGGTGTGTATCACCATGCCCAGTCTTGGAAGCTGACAGTGAGCCTGGGGTGAGGCCAGCATGGCATATAGTACTGGTGATTGAACATGGGTCCTTGTGCTTGCCTAAGCAGGTGCTTAGACCGCTGAGCTATCTCCCTGTACTTTTGTAATATAAAATGAACACATTTGGGGTGCTCAGACTGAACAGGAAGGAAGTGTTAAAAGATCTGTAAAAGTAAAAACTGAAAAAGGAAGAAATGGTAGCATAACAAAGAGGAAAAGTCTATGTTAGGAAATCAAAAGACAAGAAAGTTTTTTCCTTATTGTCAAATATTCATAATACAGAAATGATAGAAGTTGAAAAAACAAATGAAACTAAAGAATTACAACAGTGGGCAATGACTATAATATTTTTTTTTTATTTTAAGGAAAGTTCTACAGGGTGTTCAGGTCCTCACTACTAGATTGGACTCATAGTGATCTGCCTATTTACAGCGTCCCAAGAGCTGGAATTACAGGCACATGGCACCATGCCCAGTCTCAATAGCCAGCTCAGTGTGTGGGGGTGGGGCCGGCATGGCAGGCCCAGGGATTGAACACTTACACCTGCTTGCAGGTATTTTAATCTGCTGAGCTATTTCTATGGGTGGTGTTGAGAGAATTTAGCAGTATCTAACAAGCTATCCATTAACAAAAGTGAGGAAAAATATTATTATAAAATATTTATACACTTTTGGATTGGACAATATGGAACTTGTTATTTATTCCAAAACAGGGGGGTACAAAAAGACATTTACAATTCAGGCCCAATAGACTGAATAATTGAAAAATATTGTATAGAAAAATGCCAACCAAGACATCCATCATCAATATCTTCACGCTTATGCTTATTTTGTTGAAATTATACCACCCACAGAAAGAAAGGAAAGGTCAACACCACACTGTACAGTGAGTTGTTCCAAGAAAGACACTAATGCAAAAAGAATTAGGAAAGAGATTAGATACTGTTGTCCAAATTGTAACATTGGGTTATGTATTAAATATTTTAAGATATACATGGAAAACTATTGAATAAAGTTGATAAAATTGTCATTTTTATATTTTGTTACTTCATAAAAATTAACAAAAGTCTACAATTTTTGGTTATCTTAATTTAAGTAGTCGGACTGTTCAGTGGTTAAATCTTCACAACAATGAGTCTTAGTTGTGAGACGCCTTGGTAAGGAGGAGGCTTTCTTCAGTTAAGGAGATCTGTGCAGCACTCTATAGCCAGGCACAGCTGCCGGCAGCACTTGCAGTTAGAGCAGTAAGTCCCTCACTCTAGGACAGGGGGCTAAGTGGCACATCACACTGAGAGTTCCACCACAGAAATTATATCTGAGAAGAAACCAGACCAGCAGCATAAATAATAATATGAAATCCACTCAACAGGTGTGCTTATGAGGCTCCTTTTACATGGGTGGCTCTATTTTAAGTGAGGGAAATATGGCAGAGGAGGAAGAAAAGGTTTTATTCAAGGCTCATGAGATACCATACCCTATGTTAAGGCTTTCACAGGAATTATTTATTTCTTCCCTTCTAATGAATTTATAAGCTAGGTCCCATTATTATTATTCCCATTTTATAGATAAGAAAATTGGGGGACAGAGATTTTGCAGCTTGCCCAGGGTCCAACAGCTAATGGGTCTAAACTTATACTCAAGTAGATTTTTAACTGAAAATCTTTGTACACTATGGCTGTGAATGTAGTTGATCTCAGTCAAATATTTCTGAAATATTACACATTCTCAGGAATACAATTATCATGGGGGGCATACAGGGGAATATATTTAACATAGGACCCACAGTTTATAGGATTATTTTTAGTTTATTTTTTATAGGATTATTTTATAATATTCACCCAAAAAGCCAAATGCAGAAGAATGTAGGAATCCAGCTGAGGGCTGGGTACCACAGCAATGTCCTATATATGAATTCAAGACCTAGAGCAAGTCTGTATCAAGGATCTGCACTGGAAAGGCTTAAATGTCAGTGGTGGAAGCTAAAGTCTGCACTAGTGGGATGAAGGGTCTGTGCCAGCAGCCTGGGAAATCTGCACAGGATCCAGGCAGTGATGCTCAAGGTAAGGACTAGAGCTCCCCGAGAGAGAGCCACAGCCATCCTCAGTGACAGCAAGGACCCTCGCTCCTCTGATGAGAACAACTGAGTTCATATTAGGGAAACCAGCATGAAAACCTTCTTCAGGACAATCAACAGCACACTATCTTGCCCTCCAGCTCTCCTTATGCTGTTGGTAGTAGTAATCCTCAGTTGGACCCTCCACACCTAGAACTATGCTAACTCAGTTCAGACAGGTCTTACAAGTTTATCATTAGTTAATTCACCACAATAATCATTGGGCAAAAGAACATGTTCATTTAAAAACGTTGATACCAAATTGATGTTAGTATCAATTTATACAGTCTACTGTTGTCAGTCATTCTTTTAATTATTGTCACAACTAATGTGTGAAAATATTATTTTTATTTGGCTTCCCAAGTAAAAATATTAAACCATTTTTCATATTTATTGAGAATTGAATGGCATTTTTGAGTGTAGATTTGCTAGTTTTTGACTTGTGTATATTTCATGGATTATTATATTTTCAGTAATTTGTAGTTCTTTGCCTTTAGGGGATATTGTAAGCATTTTTGTTGTCTTTTAAGTTTATTTATGCATGCTTAATTGTATCAATATTTTTTAAAATGAATTGCTCAAATCTATCTTTCTTTCCTTTAAGCTTCCTAGATTTTATGTCTGACTTTAGAAAAGATTTTTCTAATTCAAGAATATTAAATACTAACTCATACTAGTTCTATTTTCTAGGCTATTTAATTTTATCACTTTAGTTTTTCTATTCCTGAACCAATATTATGTGTTTTTATTACTATAGCAGTATTAAAAATTGTAGGATATTCTAGGGTAAGTCTCTTTCCTTCTCACCTTGGTGAACTTTAAGATCATTATATTAAGTCCTATGAAATACTGTATTCCATGATGATTTTTACTGTAGTTGCATTTAGATTTGTAGATTAATTTGGATGAAAACTAACACCTTTAGAAGGTTAAGATTTGAAATGTAAAATGTAGTCACCAATCTGTTCAGTTTTTATTCATGTCTTTCAATAAAATGTTATAGTTTACTTCCTATATTTTATAATTTTTTCACATATTTTTAACATTATATTAGAATTCAAAGGTGAAAGATTTAGATGATCTGAAGAGAAACCAGTGTATATATTAGAATTAAATTGTGGTTCCTTACAATATTTCTTTTCTGTAACGATTACCTTTATGTACACATCCTAGAGTTGCTTAGTATTCAAAGAAAGTGGTAAGACAAATGTACCTAATACTGAAAACTTGGCTATAGTCTGGGCATAGTGATTTATGTTTATGAAAATATTTAATCATCAAACAAATTTAATGAAGGGTGTCATTATTAACCTCATTTGAAAGAAGAAAACAGGGCCATAGAGAAATTAGGCAATTGTATAATGACTATAATAGACTAGGAAGTAGTTAAGTTCAATTGCAACAAGGCAAATACTTTCTCTATGATCTCTGCTCTTGACCTACTATATTAGTGACCTATATAACCATGTGTGTAGTCATCTTACTATATCTTGTGTTACTCTCATCTTTTTAATGTTTTTGTCTTTGATTAACTAAGTAGAAATTATATAACATCCTAATCATGGCAACTTTAATCTTCCATTCAAGTATTTATTCTGAATGATCTCATTTGTTTTTTTTTATTTCTCAGGGCATTGCTTTTGATATTACCAGCACCTAGAAAACTTCCAGAGGCTCTTTTAGAAAGCCTTTTCTAGTCTTCCAGATCTCACCTCTGATTTCCATCTCTAGCGAGGCCTTTCTGTGTCACCTGGATAGAGGAGGCCCTTGCTCTTTCTCATTCTCACTCTTCATTTCTTCTGCTTTGTTCTGTTCCTTTGTGTACTTACAGCTTAGCATAATGATTCTGCATCATGCATGGTATTATTGTAGATTACATAGGATTTTCTAGAAAGATAGTTGTGTTATTTAGAGAGAAAGATAATTTTCATTCGTTGATTTCCTCTTCATCCATCCTATTTGTTTCTTGCCTTGCTGTATTTGCTGAGAATGCCAGTAATGGACAGGTTATTAATTGTGACCTTAACTCCACATTCTTTGATACATGCTCTTCAAGAAGTTGAAGATGTTACTGTCTACTCTTTTCTGTGAGTTTTATTATGACTTGATATTTTGGATTTTGTCAAATGTTTTTTCATATAAAATATATTTATTTTAATGTGTTTATATGATGTGTTACACTGAATGATTTTATTTTGTTAAAACCCCCCTGCATTTTAGTTATAAGTCCCATGTGGTCACAGTTATTTACTATTCTTTTTATGTCTTGTTAGATTTAATTTAATAACTTTTGTTAACAATGCCTGTTTCTGTGTTCATTAATGATGTTGCTCTGTATATGCCCTTTCTTTTAATATTGAATTCTGCTGTTAGTAATCGAGTACTGATTAACTTATAAGAGAAGTTAGCAGTTGTTATTCCCATGCATTTTAAGAGTTTGTAAAATGTGACATTTCTTCTTTACACCTTGGGCTGAATGCAGCATGAAGGTCAGCTAGGCCTGGAGTTTCTTTTTTCTTTCTTTCTTCTTTTTCTTTTTGTGTGTGAACAATTTCTAATTACAAATCCATATTTAAAAACTGGGAGGGTACTGGTGTTATTTATTTTTTGAGTAAGCTGTCATTGTTTTTGTACTTTATTTAATGCAGGCTGTCATATTTATTAACAGAGCTTTTCATAATATTCATTTATTCTTTCAAATGTCTTAGGATCTGCAGTTATATCCCCACTTCCTATTATTGGTTAATTTTTGCTTTAGTCTTTATCAATCTGGCTAAAGATTTATGGAACTTCCTCAAGAAACTAGTATTTGTTTCATTGATTTTTCTTTTTCCTGTCTTCCATTTTGTTGAGTTTGCATTTATCTTTGTGATTTATTTTTCTCTTTGTGTATGTTATACTCAGTTTCTCTCATTTTTATTGTTCTCATAGTAGAAACATGAGTCAAATTCTTCATCCCTAATAAAAGCATTTGAGTCTATAAATTACCCTAAGCACCACAGCATACAAATTTTGATATGTTGCATTTTCATTTTACTTTAGCTAAAGATACTTTCTAATTTCCCCTTTGACCAGTGGGTTATTGAGCAATGTGTCATTATATTTTGATATTCATTCTTATCAACTTCTAATACAATTTCCTGTTGCAGGAAACATTGTATGACTTGAGCTCCTTTAAATCTACTGAGATTTGTTGTGTGGCCCAGCATATGGTTACTTTAGCAAATATTCTTTGTGCACTTAGACTGTATGCTCTGTTTTGGGTAGAGTGCTCCATTAATATCAACACATTTTGTCTTAAACACAAATATGTTGGTCTAAGTTTTTTTATTGAGGAATACAAGTATTCTCTGTATTTACTGATGATTTTTCTACTTATTCTATCAACTACATTACTATGAGAGAGTTGTTGAAATATTTGACTATTATCATGTGTATTTTCTATTTTTCTTTTTGGTTTTATATGCTTTTTATATATTTTGAATTGCTGTGCATAATTTTGATTTTTTTATTTACTTTATTTATTTTGGAATGATTTTTTAAATCACTTGTAGTATCCTTTGCCCTCAATTTTGGTATAATATTAAGACAGTCACTATTGCTATTTTTTGATAGCAATTGACATACTTGTTTTCATTCAGATAATATACATGAGATAATTTTAGTTCCTCTGCATGTAATTAATCATGATGTGTGTAGTATGTGATCTATTTTGGAGAATGTCCCACATGCAGCTGAGAAGAATGCATATTTTGATGCTGTATGGTGGAAGACTGTAAATATCTACTAAATCCATATGTTCAGAGATTTGGTTTAGTTCTGATATTTGTTCTTTGATTTTTTGTCTAGTTGATCTATTTGTGATAGCAGAGTATTATGGCCCTCCCATTACAATTGTGTTGGTGTTTATTTCATTTTTAATGTTCATTATTATTTGTCTATGTAGTTGTGTACACTGGTATTTGGTGCATATATATTTATGGTTGTTATCTATTTTTCTTGGAATCTTCCTTTAACAAGTGTATAGTGATCTTAGTCTCTTTTGATAAGTGTTGGATTGATGCTTACATTGTCTCTAAAGGGAATAGTTACACCAGCTTTATTATGGATTCATGTTGCATTAAGTATTGTATTCATTCTATCTTTGACTTTTAGCTCTTGCAGTCTTTTCTGAGTTAAATGTGTTTCTTACATGTAGCATATTGTTGCATTTTGGTTCTTTCTCAATTCTTTCAGTCTGTTTCTTTTGATTGGTGATTGAGACCATTTGCCTTAGTGGTTATAACTGATATGCACTGTCTTATTCTTTTCATTTTATTTTCCTGTTGTTGTTACCCTGATTGCTTCTATTGGTGTTCTTCAAATTTTGGCCTCCCTTAACTTTTTATAAATTATCCTTCAGTGTATTTTGGGGAACTGATTTAGTTGTCATGAATTTTTTCATTTTTTTATTATGAAAATATCATATTTATTCATTAATTTTAAAAGATAGTATTTCATGGTATATCAAACTGGGTTCAAAGTTTTTTTCTTTCAGGACTCAAAATAATTTTCTCCAAGCTGTTCTTGAGTTGAGGTTTATGTTGAGAAGTCTGAAGTGATTCTGAAGGGCTTTACTTTATAGGTGATTTGTTTCTTTTCTCTAAGAGTTTTTAATATTTTGCTTTTGTCCTGTATTTGTAGAATCTTGGTTAATATATGCCTTGTTGTGAATTTATTTCAGTTATGACTAATTAGAGTTATATATGCCTTACTTGTTTATATGTCAAATTCTTTATCCGTATTTGGGAAGATTTCTGCAATTATTTCTGTAAAGAGTTTTTTTTAATGGAATTTTAATATCTTCAGCTTTCTCATTAACTTTAATAGTGTTATGCTGTGCTTTGCTTCATCTTGTAGCTATTGGACTGATTTTTCATGGTCCCTTGCATTTTTTTAAAGCAATTGATATTTTTCACAGTCACTTACCACAATCCTGTTTCTAGATCTTATATTCAATTTTTGCCTTCATTCTACCTATTGTGTATAATTTCAATGGAATATTTTAATCTCCTAGACGTCCTTGGACTGAAACATACGCTACCTGTGAGATCCTACATTGGGCATTCATAGTTTCCATTATTTTCCCAAGCTTGTCTATTTTTCTTTTGTCTGTGTCTACTCTAGATTCATCAGACATGTATTTCATTTTTGTGAAGTTTTCTTTTTTTTCTTAGAACTTACTTTGTTTATACCCATTTTCAGTTGCTTGTGCTGAACACAGAGTGTTCAGCGTCTCACTACTAGATGAGATTCATGGTGATCCGCCTGTTTACAGCCTCCCAAGAGCTGGGATTATAGGCATGTGACACCATGCCCAGTGTTGATTGCCATCTCAGTGTGCCCGGGGGCAGGGCTGGCACGGCAGGCCCGAAGATTGAATCCTGGCCCCTGAACCTGCTTGCAAGCACTTTAATCCGCTGAGCTATTTGGCTGACCCTAAAAACTGTGGGGTTTAAACAGTCCCTTGATTTTGACAGCCCATTTAAATAGTGGTGCCCTAGCATGGCCTGCAAAGGGGTACAAGCTATGTTAAATTCTTCATATTTGGGTCAATTCAATCAAAAAAAGATAGATTGTACCACAAACTGTTCAGATCAACTTTTCATGATTTTATTTGATAATATTAATTGGCTCCATCCAGATTTTTGGCTAATTTCTCTGGTATTATTGACTTACTATCCTTCATATAAAGTAGATTAATTTGCTTGTTTTCACAGATAGGTCATATTAGTTTAAGGGAGGCCATGTGATAGCTTCCTCTTCCAAAGTATAGAATACAGTTTTCTCACTATAAGATCAAAATTCAATTATTAAAAGAAAAGTGGGAAGCAATCCCTCCAGTGTCACTTGTCAATATATACTACTAAATTTTTACAATTTTACAAAAGATGTAAATATAGTAATGGAAAGATAATTCAAACAGATAAAGTCAGAAAATCTAAGTCGAGGTAGAGGACATGCTTGTGTTTTTCTAGACAATGCTGAGTGATCACTTTGGGTACCAGAGTGTGCTGTTGGCTGTGCCATGAAGCCAGATCTAGAGAGAAAGTTAACAGCATTGAGGCTAGATTTGACTTGGGGCTTATTGAATGAACTGACAAAGTGTAAATCTAAGGTATAAGTAGGTGATGAAATATATAGAGTTAACTGAGATAGCAGTTACTAGTAGTTAAGACAAATAAATATAAAAATATATGTTAATGATAGATAAATGATTTTATTTCTTCCAAGTTTTTCAGGTAAGAGATCTTTCCTAATTGACCAATAAAAAAATCTGACTAGTCGAGCTATAATAATAAATTTCAAAGAATTGTAATAGAGTTACTGTAATTACATTTGGACAAAAATATATTTGAGTGTACACTGATTTTATAAAGATGTTTGTTTGTGTGTTCTATGTACTTGTTTACATGCTTGTGTGCCATTCTGTGAACAGCTGCTCCTCTTTATATTTGAGTTTTGGGATATAGACTTCAAGACATGCTTTCTCCTAAGTTACCAGCTGGTCTAAATGATATCAAAATTGGTTTACTCAAATGTCATCAAAATGTTAGATGATTAAAAAATTCATTAGAGTGGGGAGAGATTATTGGACAGGATTCCAATTGCTGGATAGAGGAGTAGCTGACCTTTATTCATTAATAAGGAGCCTCCAATAATCTCCATATTGTTTTGAAAGATATGCCCAATAATTTGGTCATTGGTTAAAAGATAAAGTTTTTCAGAAAAAAAATTACAGTGAAAATTTCTCAGAAAAGATGATTTGGTACAAAACTAAATTAGGAAGCAAAGGTTTTCACATGTGTATAGTAATTCACTAGTGTTAATCTCATGGTACACTAAATGTATCCATAATTCTAGATATATAGGGCTTCTAAAGTATAAAACAAAGATTTCTTATTGTGATAAAAATTTTCTTGTATGTACCATTAAAGGATGATTAATTAGGTCAATATTATTATGTATTAAATAGAAATGACTGACTAAAAGGGTTATATCAAAATCAAAATTTAAGTATGTCACAAAATGTCATCAGGATTGCCATGCTGCAATGTTATATATGGTTTTGATTTCTAAATTTCTGTGTCAAAGTATGTAATTGTTGATTTTAACATTCAATATATTAATATTAGAAGAGATTAGAGTACCTGAGTCAGTTTGGGATCAGGCAGTGAGGAAATCCACAATACAGCACCAAGGTCGATTTGGGACTGGCCGGAGAAGAATTACTGAGCAGTGCACCCAAGAGGAAGAAACCAAGCAAAGCAGCCAGACTCAAGACAGGTCCAGCTGGATCAGTTTGAACTTGGTAGATGCAACCTGGTAAGCTGAGGCCTACTGCTAAAACCTAACCTATGTGAGTGGCAACAGGGAACTTGGGTGAACTAGTCTGCCTGGTGAACTCCAGGCACATCAAGGAGAGGTAACCAGATGGAATTTAGGGGAACTAATTTAAATACATATTCCAAATTTAATATCTGATTCACTATATAATCATAATGTTTGCTCTTCAGTTTCAAATATAGACCCATTAGACACAAAAGTCTGTCAATTGCTAAATCTCACCACCCATTATTAGTGTTGCTAATTGTTGTACTATAAATAGAAAACTGGAACTGCTTAACTATGTGATCTCACTTGTGTAATAATATCAGTAGCTGCTTAGGTAATAACTGAACCAAAGCTCTACACCGAAGGTCAGAGAACAGTGCTATACTAAATGACAGAGAGAAGAAGCAAAATGCATTCTCATGCCCCGAGCCAACCCAGAACAAATGCAGGAGACTACCATAGAAGTATATCGTGGCCTTTTTTATTTCATTTGATCATTTTTGGTTTGAAGTTGAGATTGTCTGAGAGCAGGATTGCTATCCCTGCTTTTCTCTGAGGTGTTGGGGCATGATATATTGTTGTCCATCCTTTGACTTGCAGCCTATGAATTCTTTTATCAGTTAAGTGTGTTTCTTGTATACAGCATATTGTTGGATTTTGTTTCCTAATCCCCTGTGCCAGTCTATTTCTTTTAATTGGTGAATTGAGTCCATTTACATTGATGGTTATGAGATGTGTTGAGTTATGATTGACATATTATTTACCTGCTGTTTTCTACTCCTTTTTGTCCTGTGTTTAATTGTTTGCCCTATTTAGTGGGTTCCTTACATTCTTGTTCATGGAGTTCATATCATTTTGGTCCCTCTCTAGAACATCTTTTAGTAGTCTGTGTAGGGTTGTCTTTGTGATCATGAAATTCTTTAGTTGTTCTTTGTCATGTAAGTATTTCACTTCTCCATCAAACTTGAAAGAGAGTTTTGCAGGGTAAGACTTGAAGTACTCTGCTCCATGCCCTTCTTGCTTTCATGGTTTGTGAAGAGATATCTGCCATTAATGTGCTATGGGTTTTTCTTAAATGTGATCTGTTTCTTTTCTTTAGTGGTTTTCAGTATATTGTTCTTGTGCTGGAATTCTGGGATCTTGATCATTATATGTGTCTGTCGGGCGCTCGTTGAAATCACACGCGAGTCAGATGGTGCTTAAGCTTCTCTTTATTCTTCTCTCCCCCGAACTTCTCCCCGGAACTACTACTCAACCGAACTACTTCGCCGAACTACTTCCCGAACTCCTCCGCCGAACTACCCCGGACCTTCCGTAACATCCTCTTTTATACTCCCCAGGACCAATCAAATAAGGCTGCGTGTCTTAAACCGGCCAATGGGCAAGTGCCTGGTTGTAACAGCTCTTAGCCAAATAGAATGCGCCAGCAGAGGTTAAGCGTAGCTCTGGAAATCCCCCGTGGGGGAGGGCAAGCATGTAGGGCGCCGGCGCCCAACATGTGTCAGTGTGTTTTTAATTGGGTTGATGCTAGTTGGAGTTTTGTATGCTTTGGTTAACTGAATATCAGATTGTTTTCCCATATTTGGGAAGCTTTCTGCTATTATTTCCCTCCATATTCATTTTATACCATTTGTATTGACTCCTTCTTTCTTGTTGATGCCTATTAGTTTCAATTTGTTCATCTTTGCATCATCTTGTAGGTGATAAATTATTTTTTTCTGTATCCTAGTTGTTTTTAAGAGATCTTTTCTTACCTTTTCACTAGCTGCAATGGCATCTTCAAAATCTGAAACGCTGGCTTCACTTTCATTCAAACGGTTTTGCAAGCTTGTGATCGAGATTTTAAGTTCCTCTATATCTCTTTGACTCTGCTTCATGCGATCTAATTTTTTGCTATATTGCTCACCGAAGGCTTCTAACGTTTTTCTAATCTCTATTTTTTATCAGTGTCTTCTTGAGAAGCAGTTGCTAATTCTTTCATTATATTTATCTTTTGTTTCTTTACTTCAGAGATTATTTTTGATCTGAATTCCTCTACATGTTTCTGCTCTGCATTTGATTCTTTACTTCAGATGCTATTAATTCAGAGGTTTATTTTTTTATTTCAGAGGTCATTTCTGATTTGGGTTCCTCTATCTATACATTTTTGCAGTTGTTTCTTTATTTCAGATGTTGTTAGTTCAGACATTTCTGCTATGTGATTTCCAGTTTCTTCTGTGCCAGTGTCTGCTGTACATGTTCTGGGTGGGCTCAGGGCCTGAAATTGCATTTTGCTCCTTCTCTTTGTCATTTTGTATAGCACTGTCCTCTGACCTTTCATGTAAAGCTTTGGTGCAGTTATAACCTTCATACCTTCTGTAATTAGGGTGCAGATCTATGAAGTTGAATTCATGCAGTTGCGTCTTGCTTGAGTCTGGCTGCTATGCTCATCTTCTTCCTGGTGCAGCTGTTGGAAGTGAACCTGTTGTGCCCCTCTGGCAAGATGTTCTGCTCCTGCATTAGCTGGGTGGTTCTGACCCCCTAGGTTCTCTGCAGTGACTTCAGCCGCAGAGTTTCACCCCAGGCCTATAGGCCAGACCTGTGGGCCAAGCCTGGGCTGGTTTTGGAGTGGTCCAGAGAGCAGGACAGAAGTAGTCACTCACAAGTGGGCCTGGGCTGTGTCAGGAGGGATCCTGCAGGCAAAGGGGAACATGGAAGCTCTCTGACACACTGATTAGGCCTGGGCTTGGGCTGTGTCTGGAGGGGTCCAAAAGCATGGCAGAGGTTCTCACTTTCAAGCAGGTCCTGTGCTTGGTCTTGAGGGGTCCACTGGGCACAGGGAAGCATGGACACTCCCAGACATTTGCTGGGCCTGGGATTGGGCTGGGTCTGGAGAGGTCCCCTGTGCACCTATGTTTATAGCGGCACAATTTGTGATAGCCAAATCTTGGAAACAACCAAAATGCCCTCACCTGAGGAATGGATGAAAAACATTTGATGTTTTCATACAATGGAGTATTACTCAGCTCTAAAGAAAAGTAAACTCGAAGCCTTCATATACAAGTGAATGCAGTTGAGTATATACTCATAAGTGAAATAAACCAGACCCAAGTGTGTAAATATTGTATTGTCTCCCCAGTGCAAGAACTCAAAAGAAGAAATAAAAATTGAAAGGTATAATATAGTTAAATGGATAGAGAGAACTTAAGGATTTTTTTTTAATTTTTACTTTTTAGGATAGAGTCTGGAGGATGTGCAGATTCTCACTACTAGATTGGACTCATAGTGATCCACCTGTTTTCAGCCTCCAGAGAGCTGGGATTACAGGCACATGCCACCACACCCAGTCTGAATTCCCATCTCAGCATGCCTGGGGTGTGGGGCTAGCAAGGCAGGCCCAGGGATCCTACCCCAGGCCCTGGAACCTGCTTATAGGTGCTTTAATCTGCTGAGTTATTTGGCCAGTCCTGAACTTAAGGATTAAACAATGTAAAGAGAGAAAGGAAAGAAGTAAGGAAATATAGTAGAGGCACAGCCATACATTTATATAAACAAAATGGTTAGGGCAATGGTCCTAAAAACTTCCATCAGGTTTTTGAAAATGGCAGTTAATGGGTCTAAGAATCCTCACCCTGACTAACTCTGTATACTGATATCTCTGAACTAAGCAACTACATTGTGGACACAATGTGTAATACTAAAATCATGCTTAAAATACCTATCATTTTGATCTTCTAAATGCGTACTGCTTCTAATGTCATATCAATTATTCCTATACTCTCTTTAAAGTAAATGTGTATAAAAAAGGTAATAAACATAAAAGATGGACAAGAAAAACAAATATTAGAATATCCATGGTTGTTAGAAAATAACATTTCACTTTATGTCTAAGTTATTTGTTATTCGGATAGATAGTAATGTTAAGCTTACTTCCTGCCTTATAATGGCATTATGTCATTTAGTTTCACTTCTGGATGTTTAACAACTGAATCTGGAAACCAAAAATTAGAGAGATCAATGAGCTAAGAGGGTAGACAATTTTTGGCTCTAGACCAAGGTCAATGAGGACTCAGGATTTAAGAGAACCTTTGCCATGTCATCCTATAATTCAGTTGAGTTCCTGATTTTCTGATTAAGGAGATTATGAGACCACAGAGAAAAGTGATCAATGATGTGTAGTGTGGCTATGGAGAATCAACTGAAGAGAAAAAAAAATCTGTCAAGCTTATATAGAAAACAGCTTGGTCAGGTAATGGCTGTGACTCATACAGATGGCTGACACTGACAAGATATAATAAGTACTATACATGGTTCTAAGGTAAATCCTTAGATTAAATTGACCTTGTTAGATAGCAAAATGTTAAGGGCTAGCCAAGTACCCTCAGTGGACGAAAGCACCTGCTTAGGCAGACACATAGGCCAGGATTTTGATCGCCTGGCCTGCTTTGCCAGCCCCACCCCTGGGACATGCTGAGACAGTGATTGAGAATGGGAGTGGTGAGTGGTGGTGCACCTGTAATCCCAGCACTTGGGAGGCTGTAGACAGGAGGATCACTACAAGTCCAATCTATGCAGTGACACTTTGTACACCCTGTATACCTTGTCTTAAAATAAAATAAAATAGATAGCACAATGTCAATTTTTTATTTATACAGATCTCATTTTAACTTGGCCTTAACCATCCAGTGGCAAATTATACCCATGAGATGTAAAACATAATCCCTTAATAATATGCTAAGCTGTAAGAGGCTCAAATCACTAACAACTTCTGACAGTTAACTTATAATTTACTACTGTAATGGACTATGGACTATTGGATTATATAGTGTTAAATTACTGAATACAAGTACCAAAAGTTATTGGACTGGCATCAAGAGTTAAAAGTTCTTTTAAAAAGTTCTGCAAACACAGCTACTCCAATTGCAATGACACACCCATAATTCACACAACAGAACAGTAAAGGAAGAGATGTTGGGTACTACTGAAGCTAGAAATTGATCATATGTGGTAGGACAGGATGAAGCCTCTTTGTCCAAAGCAGCCATGGTTCCTCATTATTGAAAAAAACATCTTGCTTGGACATTGGTGGCTATTAGTCGCTAGGCAACCTTGTGTCTTATAAATTTGCAAAGGTATAAATAATGCCCCTACTGTTCAAGGGCCATTTGCCTATCAAACATGGTTCACCACATGATCTCAGTTATTATCTCTTATCTTCATTTTCTAAATCCTCTTGCCATTTTCCTCTAGGGACCACTGAGAGATCAACAAATCCCTACAAGTATTATTTTAATCATTGTTACATTGAGCCTATAGTAATTTTTAAACCAAGCTCTGTTATTTATGCATAGACCTTTTTATGGTTTAGACCTACAGTGTCCCCCTGAAGTTTTGAGGTATGATTTGGTTAGAAGGGCTGGATCACAGGGCCTTGATTGGGAGGACTGTATTTGAGTCCTGGGTTTTCTGTTTTCTGGCTACCATGTAGTGACCAGATTTCTCCAGCCATGCTGCTCTGACTTTACATTTCAGCCTTGGAGCCAGCTGTCCACAGACTGAAGCCACTGAAACTGTGTGAAATAACTCTTCTGTCCTGTAAGTGAGTGTTAGTTATTTTGTCTTAGTGATAGGAAATGGACTGACACAGTCCTTTTGGGAGCTTTTCACAAAATATTGAGGTTTTTGTTTTTGTCTTGAGGCAAGGACTTTGTAGTTCAGGCTGGTCTGAACTCACTGTGGAGTCCTGACTGGCCTTGAATTTGGGCAATTCTCTAGCCTCAGCCTTCCAAGTACTAGGATTGAGGTGTGTGTCACCACTCCTCTCTTGAGCTTTCAGTGAGATTTCTTCACTACGACTTAGCAATGTTTGACTGTTTCTCTGCTTTGTGTGAACTTGGATTCAGATTATGATCTCCCAGTAGTTTCTTGTTGTCTTACTCTATAGAAATTCATATTATTCATGAACTGTGATTTTCTTAGATTCTCTTCCTAAAATATGGTCCACTTTTCATTAGAAACACAGAGCAATCAGGAATCATAGTCATGTGCTTTCTGTTACCAAAAGTCTAATCATAGTTACTTCTTATAATTTGTCAAATTTTATATTTATTTCTGATGGGAGGAACAAGCCTAGTTTCATTTATTCAATTATTGTAGAAGTGGAAGTTCTTCTAGTTGGTTTTCTTTTTTCTCCTTCCCCTTCTTTCTTCTTCCTTCCTTACTTCTTTCTTCCCTTCTCTTTTTTCTCTCTTCCTTATCTTTCTCTCTTCTTCCTTTCTTTCTGTGAGATAATGTGCTATCATTATTGCTTAGGCTGGCCTCTGTAGTTCAAATGCTCTTCCTTCCTCAGCCTCCTGAGTACAGTGGCCATTGCATCATCTACTTTTAGTTTTAATTCTTTTAGTATACTGAGATTTTGACAATTATTGTGCTCACAGGTAGAATGAAACATTTCATCAAATAGTATTAATTTAATAACCCTTTAAATGACTTCACACATATTTTAATTAGGGTTTTGAATTTATATTCATAAGTAAATTTGATTGATATTATTTTAATTGCATTTCTCCCAACTTTAGTGTCAAATTTGTAGTAATTTATAGATATTTCTGTGAAGTTCTAAATTTTGATATGCACCTCAACAGGCTTACAAATTAAATTTGTATATTATTTTGCAATTATTGTGCTCACAAATTATTTCGCAAATCTTTCATAAAATGTCGTATCTTATTTCCTTAGTTGATTTAAGGAGAGAATTTTAAGTTTTTGTTTCCTTTTTCAATTTATTTTATAATTTTTTTTTTTTTG
>NW_004524616.1:14796538-14812545 GCF_000260255.1 Octodon degus | reverse complement strand
ATTTTTTTTTAATCAATTTCTTCTTTAGAAGCAGTTAGAAATTCTTTTACTGCAATGCTTTTTTCAGATTGGGTTTCCTGCCTATGTTTCTGTAGTTGCTTCTTTACTTCATCTGCTATGAGTTCTGAGCGTTCTTTTTTTATTTCAGGAAAGAATTGCACTCTGATTTCCTCTATATCTTTCTGCTGTTGCTTATTTGCTATGGACACTATTAATTCATGCATTTGAGCTGAGCTAGTGTCCTCCACACTTTTCTGGGTGGGTACTGGGTTTCTTCCATATGTTTCTGCATTTGATTCTTTAGTGCAGATGTTATTAATTCAGGGATTTCCTTTTTGCATTTCCAATCTGAAGTCTTCTACATCTATCTGCAGCTGTTTCTTTATTTCATAAGCCGTTGATTCATTGCTTTCAGTTTTGTGATTTCCAAATTTTTTCTTTGTTAGTGACCTCTGCACTTGTTAAAGGTGGCTTGGGTTCTGAGGTTGCATTTTGTTCCTTCTCATCATTTTGTGTAGGACTGTCTTCTGTCCTTTGTTGTAGATCTTTGCTGTACTTATACCCTTCGCACGTACTGAAGTTCAGGTGCAGCTCTACAAAGTTTGAACTTATCCAGCTGCATCTGGCTTGGTTCTGGCTGCTGTGCTCAGCTTCTTCCCGTTGCTGCCCTTAAGGGTGAACCTGTTGTGCCCCTGTGGCGAGATGTTGTGCTCCTGGACTAGCTGGTTGGATCTATCCTCTACACTCTCTGCAGGGACTGCAGCTGCGGGATTACACCTCAGGGGTGTATGCCAGGCCTGAGCTGTGCCTGGAGGGGGCAAGGTGAAGTAGCGGGAAGAGGAAGCTCTCCACACACACTCATGGGACCTGGGGTAGGACTGGGTCTGGGGGCTCGCGGAACTCGGCAGAAAATCCTATTCCGTGGGCGGGGTGGGGAGGCACTGCGGAGTGGTGGGGGCGGCCCAAGAGGCTGGGAGAGGGTCCAGCCCACACTGTGCCTGGGCTGGGACTGGTCCCGCTGGCGCAGGGTAGCAGGAAGCTCTCCGCACACTCACCAGACCTGGGCTAGGACTGCTGTCAAACATTTTCCTATTTTATTTGACTTTTCAAATATTATATTTTGATATTTCATGGCATGTGAGTGAAGCTTAGTAGATGTGAGGACTGAAGAGAGTTGACAATATCGTGCCACACACAAAGAGTGGACAGCACCAAGGGAAGCAGGCAGGCAAGACTGCAAAATTGTGCACAATGGTAGGGTGAGTGAGGGTGAGTGGGGTGAAGACTTGTTAGGAATGTCCTTAAGAGGAGGCAAGATATTTCTATGTTGAGGCAGTATATAATGACCAACAGTGCAGTGTTTGATGAACTTTGGAGATATATAATGGAAACAGACTGCTGAAGAAAATTACTTCAGTAGTTTGGATATACTTACTTGGGCAGATGTAGAAGAAAGAATGGTCTTCAAGAAGAGGCTCAGCTTCAGAAGAGAAGGTCAGAATGCATGATTGATTTAGATAAGATGATTTGAAGTAGAAGAAAAGTGCAGACATAAAATATGTTATTAAAGAGAATATGGCATATATGACTTCAAATATCTATATGTATTATAATGAGTGGTGAAACGTATGTTAAAAACATTTAAGTGAAGCATGTTGAAGAGTAATGAGAGTTCATGAGCACCCAAAACATTGTGGTATATTAATTCATTTCTTGTTGTTATATTAGATTACTTGAGCCTTGGTACTTTATAAACAAAAGAGGTCATTTAGCTCCTATTTCTGGAGGTTCAAGAAAAACGGCATCTTTTCATCTCTGATAAGGCCTTCTTGCTACATCCCAACACGATAGGTGGTATCATGGTGGACAGACACGTGAGAAGAGATCACCTAGCAATAAAGGAAGCTACAGGGACCCAGGGCCAGTCTTTCTGTCTTTAGAACTATTATTCTCATGGAACTAACTGGAGTCCTTGAAAAATTGTAGTAATCTCTTCTGAAGGTGGCACTCACCTTGACATAATTGGCTTCTACTAGAACTCACTTCTTAGAGATGTCTCCTTGCCAGGACATTAAGACTCCTGGGACTAATCTTCTAGCACATTACCCCCCAGAAGACACACTTAAGCCACATTGAACTCATATTAAGTTATATCAATAGTATAAAAGAAGAAACTGGATAGAGGGGCCAGGTAGAGGGCAAGACATTCTTGTTAGAATCTGATTTGGTTTCCTAGTTGATGTAAGATATTTAGTAGAACAACCTACAGATATTCTAAAAATATGAATTGACTATATAACTATGATCAAGGTCACCAAAGATTTCAGGGGTTTGGTTTTCTAAGGCTTCAGAAACCTTTTTTAGGTGACAGTTCTGTCTTTTTTGTTTCCTTCACCCATGAAATTAGAGTGAAGTCTGATGCTTTCAGTTGATGGAAAGCATGTGTACAGATATAGATCAGGTAGAATGATTTTAAAAATATATGTGGGGAAATTACAGAAGCCTCTTTTGGGGCATTTGAGAATCACGATTGTTACAAGGGAAACTTAGGAGCAAGAACAAAACTGGTGTGGTTCTTGAGTTTCTTTTTATCTTCTGATCACTGAAAGGAATGGTTACTTTTAGAAAGAGATCTCTGTGCTATGAGGATCCTATTTCATAATCCTTGTACTTGCTCTCCATAGGAAGGCCAGAGGTTGTCACTACATGAGCCAGCTACAGAAACAATTATGGTACAGACTGAGAATATGCCTTTAGACCACACTGACCTAACTGTTCTAGGCCTAGTAATAGCTTCTATTTTAAAAGACAGCATTTAACAGCAGTTGTTGTCCAAATAGTGTAGCATGTTTTCCCCTATCCTAATAGCTTATTTAAAGAGTCATTTTCCCAAGTTACCCATGGATGTTGAAAATAATTTCTGTATTTCCCCTGGCTTACATTCTAGTTGTCAAAAAGTCAAAACACAAACACTAGCTGAACAGACTCAGTTACATCTCAACATGGTAATTGTTAAATCACTCAGTAAGAGAAAAATAAAAAAATCACACCAGAGGTTATTATTATGCATATGCATTTTTAATGTCTGATTCTCTGTATAACCTTAAATTACAATGCAGGTTAAATTTCCCTTGCTGATTTATAAGCATAATGTAAACTCTAGACACAGTTAATGATATTGCAATGTAAAACTGTTCTGTTGCAAACTAAAGACCTTGCTTAGCACTGCAAAGCTCTGGGTTCATTTCAATGTGATCATTCAGGCACTATGCAGAGATTATGCATTTATTGTATTTTTTTCATGAATACATGAATGAATAATAAGTTCAACAAACAAGAGTTTCCTACTGGGAATGTCAAACAAATCATTCTGCAAAGTGCTCTGAATTTCAATCAATCACTCTTCATAACACTCGCCCCACTGCATTCTCCAGCTTCAGCAAAATCAGCACTTGGAATCACTACAGGCTTAAGCAGGAGACATAAGGTACAGAGTACAGAAAGGTCAGGCTGTGCTCCTGTCCTCCCTACTCAACAAGGCCTTCTTCCAAATTCCATACTGTTTGCCTGTGCATTGGTGGAGGCCTAGGACATTGGCCAACCCTGACAGTCTTGCTTCAACTACAGTACCCTTCCAGCTGGGATCCAGAAGCTCCAATGCATGACTCAGTGAAGGGACAGGGTGCTCCAGAGGTGGACAGGTAGATTGAAAAAAAGGTCAATGAACAGAACTGCACAATTTTAATGTATGTAAGACCTGTATGGATGGTAGTATGAGTTCATAAATATAAAGATAACATATTAGATTTAGTTTTTTGAGTCTGGAGTCTTTATTTTAGCAAGTATCATTTGAGTGTCTAAAATGGAATTTTGGTGTCTTTGTATTGAAGTGTCTTAGTTACTTTTTCTTTTAGTGCTGAGAGAAATACACAATGCAGAAAATTAAGGGAGGAAAGGTTTATTTAGCTCACAGTTTGGAGATTTCAGTCTGTAATCAGCTGGCTCCAAGGCAGGATGGCAGGGAGGCATGGCAGAGGGGCGACACTTCAAGGCAGCAGAAGACAGCAAAGGCAGCAAGAGCAAAGGAGAGAGGAGAGCAGGTCTCTTGTACTGCCTTCTCCTGTAAGCAGGCACCCTTTTCAGGGCAGGGGCAGCATTCACACCATCTCCTTGTCCTCCTTCTGCACAGGATGAGGATGCTTGCAAAATGAACAGTTGGTCCCTTGCTGGGTCACTTAGTTAAACGTTTAAACTTCTCAAGTTGACACAATGTATCAACCATTAAATGAGGAATCGTTATTTTCTGCTTAGAGAGTTTACTTTTGATATTATGGTGGCCTTAATTCATATCAGGGTTTGAGGAGGAAGAAACTAGAAGAAATGAACAATTCTTTTTCTGAAATTGTTTGTTCAAAGCTGTTTAGAACAACTTCTAGATGGAGTTGTTTGCCCTGCTCCATTTTCTACAGTCTGACCTCAGGCAAATTCTAGTGCTAAAGTTAATAATCTCCTTGGTGGGAGACACCCGTCTGAGGTCTATCTGTAACTTGAGGCAAGAGTCTTAATTCGAAAAACCTTGCCCACATACATACAAAGAAAGCTTGCTAATCATCACCTACAAATCAATTAATACTCAAAAATTTTTGAGTGAGTTCCAAAAGCTATGATAATTAGATTTATACCTCAGTATAAAAGAATAGCTTGGCTTTCCCAAACCATGAAATGTTACTGAACAATATAGCTGCTTATGTTATTTAGAGCTTCCAAAATAAGTCTTACTTTAACTCTAATTGGATTCTCCTGACCTCGGGACCTCTCCAAGATCTGCGTGGAGCAGATGTGGCTTGTCAGTTCTTGCAGTGAATGGAATACATAACATAGTGGTTACTTAATAAAACCTGGTTCCTTCCTCTTTCCTGTTCCTTAGCATTCATCATAACAAATCACAGGTTGTAGATTTGTCAGGTTTTGTTACAAAGATGTCTTTTCCCACCAAGAATCTGATGTGAATAATGTGTTTCGTTGCATTTTCTATAGAGGAAAATTACAGTAAAATGTGGCAATTATTTTAACTCTTAGGAACCTTGGATTATTCATTTGGGATTAAGGGGTGTTTTCAACTGAAAAGGCTCTCAAATCCATCACGGAGTCACTGCCAAGCAGTGCGATGCAGGATAAATAGCATCACCATTTGAAGCCTTGGTTTCTTATTTGTGAAATACAAATGTACAGATTTGTTCCCTAGACCTTTCGGGCAATATAGCATAGATTTTAGAGTACAGAGTCTGAGGCTGAAATGCTCGAGGCTCAAATATCCTGTAAATCCAATCTTCTGTGCTCAGAATCTTCACTGGCAAAAAGACACAAAGATTAAATGAGTTGATAAGTATAAAATATTTGCCTATGCCAGGTACCTTCTGTGAGTAAATGGTTTTGAGTTCCATGGTGTTGGTATACCTATTTTTTACTGAGATGTCAGTATGTTATTGCCTTAATGGGATAAATATAAATGCATACTAACAAGGCTGGGATAGTATATCTCCATTTCACAAAGGCAGAAGATGAAATGGAGTGCTGAGCTCCTCAAAACGGAGGAGGAGCCCCTGGCCCAGCTCTGTGTGCCTCCTGCAGCTCCAGCAGGTTTGCAGCATCCTCTCTTTGCAAGTTTCCTTTGGAATCAGACCTGTGCTGGAGTGATGTAGGAGATAGAGAAGGAGGGAGGAGAAGGGCTCTTCTGGTGCCTCTGGTTAGTCTGATGTCGGACTAAAAAATATCCTCCATTGAATTGATTTCCACCCATTTCACTGCTGACTTTGGCACTTGGTTTCGTATTTAGCCCATGCTTATCTAAACAAATGCAAGCTACTTTCTTTTTCACACGAATCCGTAAAGACCTCTTGTTTCAGAATTAATTACTACAGTTGGCTCGTGGTGCTGCCTCGCTGCTCTTGCTTCCCAGCCACCCTCCTGGATTGTTACCTCTGCACCTGGGCTGCCTTCTGTGCTCCTTCCTTCTTGCTGTCTTTGCTCCTTCACAAGAGCAAAGGACAAAAGAAGCTATCTGTGACTCGTCGTGCCCTTGGGATTTCCTGTGATTCCACTTCCTCTTTACTGTCTGGCTATGTGTGAGTATGTGTGTGTCAGAGAGAATAAGACACTGCGCTGTTCTCTAGATCACTCCAGAAATAGCTGCACTGCTTCTGGTCGGATTTTATAGTAGGTGCCAAAATGCCCATTTTGTACTTGAGATTCTGAGTAGGTCCTGAGTGCCGATAAGAAAGACATAAGCCTTGGTGTACTTTATTTCTCTGGATCTGCTTGAGCCTTTTATTCCCACCACATCTCTTCAAATCAGAATTTGAAGTGTGGAGTGTGTGTGCCTTCCACTCTGATGGACAGGTAGTCCTACACATCTCCATTCAGCTAGTTGACATACAAAAGCACACAGACATTCTGTATCATTTACTATAGTGCTAACTTTAAATGAAATTCTGGATTTAATGATCTATCTACTCAAATCTGTAATTTGCTTAACTGCAATAAAGAGGGAAGCAGTTAGCAACTGAAAGACATTAGATTATTTTAAATGGGCTTACCTTGGAATCTCTAAATCAAGTAGGTCTAAAATGCTACTTTTTTCTAGTTTCCTGGCAAAGGATAAATTTATTGCTGGGACAGAAATTGGAACAGCTTACTTTGCAGTGTTCTTGTATATGTTTCTCTTTCCCTTAGTTATTAATATTTGGTGAGGATTGTGTTTAAGATTCACAGGAATGTGTATATACCAATATAGTGGGAATTAATGCACAAGGCACTTATTAGAAAGTGAGGGGCTGGGGAGATAGCTCAGTAGAATAAGCACTTGCCTGGCAAGTTCAAGGGCCTGAGTTCAATCCCCAGTTCTAAAAAAAACCAAGAAGAAGAAAAGAAAGAAAGTGAGGGCTACTGGGCATTCTAAATATGTTTCACTACTTATAAAGAGAGGAAAACCTCTCATACCTCATGATCTCACACAAAACTAAAGACAAGGTATTCTGTGATTATATACCTCTTATTTTTGGACATGACAAGATGTGTGTCTAGATGGTTTGTGTCTAGATGTCCCCCCAAAGCCTTATGTGGCCATAGGTGGGTTTTATTTTTAGAGGTGGCTGAATCTAGAGCATGTGATGCTAGGGTTAAGGGTGTGTGATTACTAAATGAGTTCACTGATTGGCTTGATATAGTTCTGAGTGTGCTGGTAGAGAATTTGATGCCAGAGAAGTAGGGTTGCTGTTGAACTGTACCTGACCATGTGGTTTATGAGTCTTTAGAATGGGGAAGAGTCTGGAAAGGTTCATATTTGTTGTCTGAAGAAGCAGCCCTGGAATACCTGAGGATGTACTTGATGGAAGATTCTGCTCAGAGTTCAGAACACCAGAAGGTTGATAGAGATTCTGCTGGTAAAGACCAGGGTTAGGGGTTTCTGCTCTGAAAAGGAGTATTTTGGCTGTTGGACTCAACACTGTGTGTTATGCCTTGACAGAAAATTTGTCTTCATTTTGATCATATTCAGATACTTTATGTAAGACTAAGATTAAGGGAGTAGACTAGTCAATCATACAGAGAATTTCAAAGTGGTCTAATGTTGCGATGGTGGCATGGTTACTGTTGGGGGATTTTAGCTAGATTTATGTTGAGAACCAAGATCAATGATTTAAAATGTGAATATGGCCAGAAATAAATCTCTAATAAAGTTGTAGCCTGCAAGATGGAACAGAGCATAAACCAGTCCCTGAAAAGACTAGGAAGAAAAAGCCATGTATTTCAGAAGAGGATGATAGAAAAGATGGCCTGAGGATATCACAAGAACCAGCAGGACTCCATGCCTTGCAGCCTCAAAATCACAAACGTGAAAGACTTTACTTTGGATTTGGTCTTTTTTTTTTTTTTTCCAGTACCAGGGATTGAATTTAGGACTCTGCACTCTCCAGGCAAGCACTTATTCTACTGAGCTATCTCCCCTGCCCTACTGAGCTTTCTCCCCAGCCTAAGACTTTACTTTGGGAAGAGAGCCCAAGAGCATCACATTTCAGAATGGCTGTGACCTAGTGAAATTGTTCCTTGGGATTTGGTTCATAGGCCCTTCACCTTTACACCCAAGAATGAAGGAAGCCTCACTACTGCTGTAGGTATGTTAAACACTGGCATCATCTACATCATGCTGGTTTTAGATGTGTGGAGAACGCAAAAATTGTGGGATCAGGAAGGTTTCTACCCAGAGTTCCTACTTCTGCAACTTGTTGAAGGCCTGAGAGGCCAGGTGGTGTGGCCCTAAGAGGGTGGGGTGTGAAGCAATGAGTGTGAAGCCACAGGGGCAGTGGAGATCCCAGTTTAGATAAGTTAGGGACACAAATCATCTGAAGACAGCTGCAAGGAGGGCAGATAACTGATTCAAGAGAAAGGCCATGGGAGCTACAGCGACCAGAGGTGGCATGGGAGTGGAGCCCTTTGGAGTTCACAATCTGCCACAGATTTCTGGGAATGGTGGATATGGAGCTATGGGATTTAATGTTTTCTCTGCTGGAATTTGGTCTTGTTTTGTTCCCATTCCTTCCTACCCCCTCTTGATATCTTTCAGAACAGAAATGGCTGTCTTAGTCTATTGTATGTTAGAAATGTTTAACTTTCTTTTCATTTTTACAGTGGCTTGAAGCTAAGAGGAGACTTTAGACTTAGACTTTTCAGCAATTCTGAAACTGTTAGGACTTTGGAAACTCTTAGAGATGGACTAAATTCCTTTGGCATAAAAGGAAGTGCATGAGTCTTTGAGGAGGGGAAAAGGGATGAAATGTCATAGCGTATGTGTAGATTTCCCTACAAAGCAGCATGTGGTCATAAGTGGGGCTTTATTTTTAGAGACGGTAGGATCTAAAGTGTGTGACAGTGGGCTTAAAAGTGTGTGATTACTAAATTAGTTCACTGATTGACTTTTGACTGTTCTGAGTGTGAATGCTGCCTACCCTAGCCTAGATAAAAGGCTAGCTAAAATATAAAGGTAGCCTGGATAAAATATAAGGGGACAGAAAAAAGCTGCTGTCGGTACATGTAGCCTTCTGCTTTCTGCCCACCATGAACTGTTGCTCCTCTGTGATGTCCCTGGGCTGTGCCACCCTGTCTTGGAGCCAGCCAACTATGACCTGAAACCTCTACAAACTGTGGGTTAAGTAAACCTTTCCTCTTTTAACCTTGGAGAGTAGGCATTTTGTCTCAGTGAGAAAAAGCAAGGAAGACAAGAAGTCATTATAAAACAGAATCTACAAACAAGAAAACTTTACTACAAGCACCTCTTTTTGCCATGGAACATGCTTTTGTGGCTTGTTGAACAAGTAACTTCTTGCTGCCCCTGCGCTTCTCATTTTGTCCCTTTGCCTCAAATAGGGTTTGTCTTTAAAATTAAAATAATATTAACTAAATTAATTCTAATGTTCTATATGAAGTGCCTACATATCTCAAGTGTCTGTACACTGTCATCAGAAATCCTTCAAAATACAACACGTTCCATTTGGATGCTAGGACTTTACTAGTGTGTCCTTCATTTATCATCTTGTCTGAAGGACAGATCCCCATTCCTTCTTGTGCATTGTGAGTCACCACTTAAACATCCTGAGGCATCTCAACCCCAGTGTGCCAGAGTAAAACTCATTACTTATTTCCTCTTCTTGCTCCAAACTGATTCCCTCCCACCATATTTTTGTCTCTATTAATGCCTCACTATGTTCTTCAGTTGCCTGTCAGATATTTCAGTTATTCCTGTTTTAAATTCACCTTATCACCTGCTGACAGACAGACCCTCCTAGACAGACAGATGCACCAGCACTCCCAATACCTTTAGTCCCACCAGTTCTAATCATGCCATGCTTACCATATCAGGTTCTTATTGTCTCATCCTTGGATACTTCACTGTCTCCTTATTTGGGCTCCTTGTGGTCAGTATCTTCCCTCATAGATTTATCTTCTCTACTAGTGTCAGAGAAATAGTTTTAAAAACATAGCTCTCATTTTGTATCCCCAAGTTGAAATGGCTCTTTGTCTGAAATCAGACTTCTCTACGAAGTGCAAAGTTATTTTCTATGTAATGCCAAGTGACTATCCGAGCACAGCCAATATAATTTCTGGATGATCCTGCACATACTTCTTACTTATGTTTCTTTAAATGTAAATGGAAATTTTTGTGCTCTAGCATTTTTTTTTCACCCAAAATATTATTTTGTTTATCAGCAATAAACTGGACCAAAGAGGCCATGTCTGTTTCGTACAGTGTCAAATCCTAAGAACCCATAATAGTGTCAAACATGGCTAGGACATAGAGATGTAGGTTGATTTACCCAAAGTATTAGTGGATTTCTTTTCTTGGGCCAAAGTAACTGACCTGAAATTTAAAGGGAAAAAAACTTATTTTGGTTCTGGGTTTCAGAAGTCTCAGTGTGTGGCTGGCTGACTCTAAAGTAGAAATGGCATGGCCAAGAAACATAGAGGAGGAGGGTTTTCCACTGCATAGTAGGTAGAAAGGAGAGGCAGAAAGAAAGGGCAACACCTGCTACCTTGTGCCCCAGTGGACTTCCGGCTTCACCTGGCTCCTCCTCCTAATAGCCCTGTTATCAATGGATTGATTAATTGATGAGAACAGCAACCTCATTATCTGATTGACTTTCCAAAGCTCTAATTTTGAGCATGTGAGACTTTTAGGAGACCTTTTAGATCTAAACCATAGTACTCAAATATATAAATTGTAGCAAGAATGAACATGTATTTGGATCTTTTTCTCTCAGCTTTTTATTCCACTCTAAGATATTTGTTGATTTGGGAATTTAACAAAACAAATTTCCCAAGTGGTGCCAAACAGATCCATTGGCCCTTTCTTGTTTAGCCCTGATACTTTATAAAATATACATCAAAAGCAAGATCATATTTTCTAGGGGCTATAGGAAAGAAGTATAGGCAGCATATTGGGTTTGATTCTTCCCTTTGATTCTAACATCACAAAGATGACCACATCAATGGGATATAGATAACATATGGACTTTGCTTTATGAGATCCAGTGGCAGCTGAAATTTTGTATTTCTAGTATATTCCTGGGTGATGGCCAGTGTTGTGCCTCTGCTTCAAGTGTTTGACAGTTAGGTACAGATCACTTCAAGCTCACTAATGCTTTTCTGCTTAGGCAGGTAATTTGGTAGATTTAAAAAATTCTCCACAATATTCTAAAGAAATAAGAACTTGATCATTATAACAATATTGAGAGAAAACTACCTTGATGCAATATTATACAGATCAAACTCTAGTACAGGTAGATGATCAACATGACAGAAGGTGAGAATCAATATTCTCCTGTAACAGGGCTCTGTTGGGATCTTGTTTGAGAGCAGTTTTTTCTCTACCAGCAATTCTCCATACCAAGGTAATGACTTTTGGTCAATGATTCCTCAAAGATACATTCAGAATAATTAATCTGAAGACATACTAAAGCTAACTTGGAGAGTGCACTGTGCAGAAATTTGTAATTGAATTTCAGTTAAGGCACGGTTCCTTTGCATTCCTGAGGCATCTGAATTCAATTAGCATCTCCATCAGCATTGTTGTTGTCTGTCAGTTCTTGTCTTAACTGTATTTTCAGTGATTTCAGAGACCTATAATCTCACTGTTGGCTCTGAACTTTGAATTGAAAGAATCCAAAGTGTGACCAACTGTGTAATGGGTCAATAAAAGATATAACAATTATCACTGATCAGTGAAAACTTTGCATCTAGATTGCGATGCCTTTTGTGGTGCTACTGTCATATAAGCTGATTGGCATTTTGTTACCGATGAGTAATATTAAACTTTGTTTAGCTAAAACATTGTAGTTTGGTGGTAAAACTGTTGTATATCTTTTGTAATTTCATCTGTGACCCCTTGTTTTTTTCAGGGCAGGATTTCCATTGTTTATGCAGCTTTTACAGGTTCTTTTGTCAATGAGTTACAACATCTTCGCACTATGCTCTGATTAATATGTATGGAATAATTTCAATTCCTTGAAGTGTAGGCATGTTCTACAAGCTAGTATGTGTTATATTTTGGAGAAAATTCCCTGTGCAGCTGAGAAAAATGCATATTCTGATAATGTGGGCTGAACATGCTTTTGATGTCTACTAAGTTCATTTGGAAAATTATTGATTTGATTTTTTTTCTAATGCCTCATTAATCTCCTTTTTTACTTATAGGTCCTCTGAAGGTCAGGTGATGGCTTTCAGATTATTCCATCTCAGTCACCCCTGGGCTTACCTTCAGCAGGCTGGAAGTCTGAGGTTGCATCTTGCTTCCCCTTTTCTACTTTTTTTTTTTGTCTATTTTTCTTTCTTTTTTATTTTAATTCTTAGATTGATGCTTATAAACTGCTTATGTTAGATTCTTTATTGTTATTATCAAGAACCTTTAGGAAATAACTACTTCTCTGAGATGTCTTCCAGGTATAGCTGGCTTTTGAATTTTGATTGTGTTGCAAGATCCTATCTCTTCAATTTATTGGGGATTAGGAGTTGCTGCCTATTTGGACTAACCTCGGGTTCTTTGGCTCTTGCCTGTAGTATTATTTATGATCCTCTGGCAATCTCAGTCTTGACATATAAAGAGTAACAACTGATTAGAACAATTATGTCCCTGGGGTGGATTAACTAATGGTCAACTTGCCATGCCCAGCTGAACTGAGTCAGTGTGGTTCTGGATGTGAAAGGCCCACCTGAGGATTGTTGCTAACAGCATAAAAGGAGAACTAGAGGGGAAAATTATGCATTACGGATTCTCCTGGAGAAGCTTGTCAGTTTTGAAAGACAGTTTTATTTGGGTACATGTCTGGGTTGGAGTTTTTTCCTTTTTGTAGGGCTTGAAATACTTCACTTCAAGATCTATTTGATGTATGGGTTTGTATTGAGAAGTCTGCTGAGATTCTGATTGGTTTTCCTGGTCTGAGCTTAGCTGGTCTCATCATCGGAGGAGCTCAGGTCCTTGCTGTACCTGAGGATGGCTGAGGTTCTCTTCAGGGCAGCTCTGGTCCTTACCTTGAGTGTCACTTCCTGCCTCCAGTGCAGATCTCTCAGACTGCTGTCATAGATCCTCCACTCTGATGGTGCAGACTTTCTGGATTCTACCACTCACCTTTGGGCCTTCCAAGTATAGATCCTTGAAACAGATTTGCATGAGACATTGTCATGGGCTCCAGGCCCTCAACTGAATCCTTTGAGTCTAGTGCATGGACAGATCTCTTATACTCTTCTCCATTTGACTGTTTTGGTGAATATTATAAAATAATCCTACAGATTATGTGCTCTGTATTAAATCTGTTCCCTTGTAAACCACAACTACACCAACTACCATGGGTAAAGTAGTACAATCTGTAATAGCAATAGCATCAAACACACCCTAGAAAACAACAATCTGTGGTAACATTTAATTTACCACTTTTAACTGTATGAATAAAATTTATAGTTATACAACAAAAGCTAAAACACAAGAAAATTGTATACAGTAAATATCCCCTCAATATGATGATTTTACCTTCAGGGTAAAAAAATTAAAAGGAATTAGGGGAAGAATAGAAAAATAGAAGAAGAGAAAGAGATTATAAGTAGAAGCAATGCTGGAGGAGGAAGGAAGATTATGCAATTTTGGAAAGCTCGTGAAGAAGATAAGGAGCAAAGAAAGGAGAAACAGAAATAAGAACAGAATAAAACAAGAACAGCAAAAATTATTTTGTTCACACTCTCATGAAAACCAAAAGAATCATGCTGGGCTGTCCTGGGCATGCTGTGCTGGCCACTGAAACCATGTGTAGTGGTGCACGCGTATAATCCCAGCACTGGGGAGGATCACTATGAGAATGTGTTGCATAGAAAGACCATATACTAAATAAACAAATAAAAATAAATGATTTTAAAGAAAAGCAAAGAAAGAAAAGAAGAAAAAAGCAGAAGTCCACCTCAATAAGGTGTCTGCTGTCATTGGTAGACTGAGGGGCAGATGGAGCGCAGATCCACGCTGATCAATCCCAGCAAGTCTGCAGCACAGTTACAGTGGGGTGGTGGATGATCCCAGCAAGTTGCACCTTTAGGTTCACTGACTGTCAGGCTGCTCTGCTTTCTGGCTGTGAGCCTAGGACCTGAGTTGTTCATCCTTCAGCACTCCAAGAGTCTCCTGCTGTCTTGAACTTGGTTCCCTGCTAGCTTGAACTTGTACCTATCTTTCTTTTTTCCTTCCTTCCTTCCTTCCTTCCCTCCCTCCCTCCCTCCCTCCCTCCTTCCTTCCTTCCTTCCTTCCTTCCTTCCTTCCTCACTCTCACTATCTCTTTCTTTCTTTCTTTCTTTCTTTCTTTCTTTCTTTCTTTCTTTCTTTCTTTCTTTCTTTCTTTCTTTCTTTCTTTGTCTCACTGTATAGGCCAGGCTGCCCTTGAACTCCTGGCAATCCTACTGCCTTGGCCTGTGAGATCTGGGATTATAGGCATGTACCACCATGCCCAGTTTGTTCAAGTTGAAGCACATAAAATTCTTCATATAATCCTGGTTGTGACAGAATGTATTTAGTTGTATTCAGGGAAAAATAATAATTTTATGGTAATTTATCAATAGCTTGTCTAGCCTTGATATTTCAGTAATTCTGAAAGTTCCCAAGTTTTTTTTTTCTCCCAAGTTTTTGTTTGAGAGAACTGTGCATGTCAAGTGATGTTCCAGATTTTCTTTACATTAATATTTTTAGGTGTATATCTGGACATTCTCCTGAATGATTGAACACTTCCAGTCTGACAAAGTTGGTAGAGGCTCTTCTCTGTAGATAGGCAGAGATGTGGAAGTTACATAATATTTATTTATTTATTTATCTATTTTTGCGGTACTGGGGATTGAACTCAGGACCTTGCCCTTGCCAGGCAAGTGCTTATTTTTTTATTTTGTATTTATTTTGTATTTTTAGGGAAGGGTCTACAGGATGTTCAGGGGCTTACTACTAGATCAGATTCATAGTGATTAACCTGTTTATAGCCTTCCAACAACTGGGATTACAGGCATGTGCCACCACACCCAGTCTCAATTGCCATCTCAGTGTGCCCAGGGCGGGGAGGGGGGAGGAGGGTATGTGTGTCGAGGGGGGCGTGAGGGCTGACACAGCAGGCCCAGGGATCAAACCCTCAGCCCCTGTGCCTGCTTGCAGGTGCTTTAATCCCCTGAGCTATTTGGCTGGCCCTGGAAGTTACATAATGTTGAAGTGTACGGTGAGAACTCTGCCTTACTTTTCACTTTCAGGTCTTTTCTCTTTGCCTCTCAGTTCTGGCTGATGACTAAAGGGAGGAGGCACTGGCATATGTTCCATGTGTTGCTTAGAGCATTCTGCATGAAAAACACAACCCTCTTCAGGACATTCTCTGTGAAGCATCTTTCAGCGTGAGATCCTTTTGGTCTGTGTTATGACTCTGGTGGAGCCGTGTCTGTTTTTCTATCAAGGTCAACGTCTTCCTATGCTCAGCACTGAATCCAGGGGAAGTGCTCCATGCAACCGCCCTGCACCGTCAGAGTTGAGAGTTATCGGATGATTACTGTGCTGGACAATGTGGGGGGCCATGACAGATGGCATGTCTGGCCTGAGAGTCAGGAGACCTAGAATTCTAGTGAGCAAGTTAACATTTCTCAAATACATTTTTTTCTACTTCAGAATAAGACTACATGGTCTCTTATAACCCTTTTGGTAAGATAGTTCTATAATTTTTTTGTTAATATATGACAAAAAGCCATGGACCAGAAAATTCTCTGAAATGTGTTTTTAACATGAGAACAATCTGATGATTATGTGCAATGTCAAAATGAAATCATTACAAAGTACATATGGCATTTGTAGTACTACTTATTTCTTTTTTTTTTCTTTTCAAAGTTTTATTGATAAACATATAGCAATGAGACAGTTTCAAATCAAATCAAAAGTACAGTTTCAACAAATAATACACTGC